>NC_141599.1:61704697-61727197 GCF_047967505.1 Dipteris shenzhenensis
TCCAACACTTGGCGAATTCCGCTTCGCAATGATAGGAAGAGCCGACATCGAAGGATCAAAAGCAATGTCGCTATGAACGCTTGGCTGCCACAAGCCAGTTATCCCTATGGTAACTTTTCTGACACCTCTAGCTTCAAATTTTGAAACACTAAAGGATCGATAGACCATGCTTTCACATTTTGTATTCGTACTGAAAATCAAAATCAAATGAGCTTTTACCCTTTTCTTCCACACGAGATTTCTATTCTCATTGAGCTCATCTTAGGACACTTGCGTTATCTTTTAACAGATGCGCCGCCCCAGCGAAACTCCCCACCTGACAATGTCTTCTGCCTGGATCGACGCGCGGACGCACCTAAAGACCAGAAGCAGGGGCCCAGCCCCGCCTCCCTCACGGAGTAAGTAAAATAACATTAAAAGTAGTGGTATTTCACTTGCGCCAGAAGCTCCCACTTATTCCACACCTCTCAAGTCATTTCACAAAGTCGAACTAGAGTCAAGAAGGTTTTCTTTCCCCACTGATTCTTCCAAGCCCATTCCCTTGGCTGTGGTTTCGCTAGATAGTAGATAGGGATAGTGGGAATCTCGTTAATCCATTCATGCATGTCACTAATTAGATGACGAGGCATTTGGCTACCTTAAGAGAGACATAGTTACTCCCGCCGTTTACCCGCGCTTGGTTGAATTTCTTCACTTTGACATTCAAAGCACTGGGCAGAAATCACATTACGTCAACATCTGCAAGGACCATCGCAATGCTTTGTTTTAATTAAACAGTCGGATTCCCCTTGTCCATACCAATTCTGAGACGGTTGTTTACCACCTAGGGAGGGCCGCCCTGCAAGAGACGATGTTCTGCGCCCATCGCCCGGTAGACACACAGAGGTCCGCCCTTGCCGTTGATGCAGCACTGGCAGACCCCCGACAGCCTCCGGGGTCCATTCGCAGACCCCTAGACCCAGCCCTCAGAGCTAATCCTTTTCCCAAAGTTACGGTTCCGTTTTTCCGACTTCCCTTACCTACATTGTTCTATCGACCAGAGGCTATTGACCTTGGAGACCTGATGCAGTTATGAGTACGACTGCGTGTGATCGGCAATCACTCCTCCAGATTTTCACGGGTTGCCGAGGGTGCACCTGACACCGCGAGACGTGCGGTGCTTTACCAGCCGCTGGACCCTATCTCCGGGTGATCTGACTTCAGGGTGGGCGGGCTGTTAAAAAGAAAAGAGAACTCTTCCCGGGACCCCGTCGGCATCTCCAGATTCGGTCACGTTACTGTCCACCACCACGTCTTGGTTCGGGAATATTGACCCGATTCCCTTTCGAAGCACGGCGCAGTGCGCCCTTGACATAGGACTACCCCATCTCTTAGGATCGACTAACCCATGTCCAATTGCTGTTCACATGGAACCTTTCTCCACTTCGGTCTTCAAAGTTCTCATTTGAATATTTGCTACTACCACCAAGATGTTCACTGGGGGCCGTTTCACTCGGGCTCATCGAGGCCTCGCACTTGCCCCGATGGCCGGGGTATAGGTCACACACTTCAGTGCCATCCATTTTCGGGGCTAGTTGATTCGGCAAGTGAGTTGTTACACACTCCTTAGCGGATTTCGAGTTCCATGACCACCGTCCTGCTGTCTTAATCAATCAACACCCTTTGTGGGATCTAGGTTAGTGCGCAGTTCGGCACCGTAACCCGACTTTCGGTTCATCTCGCATCACCAGTTCTGCTTACCAAAAATGGCCCACTTGGAGCTCCCATTCTGCACCGCAGTTCAACGGAGCAACCTCGGCCACTTACCTATTTAGGGTTTGAGAATAGGTCGAGGGTGTTACACCCCCCGATGCCTCTAATCATTCGCTTTACTCGATAAAACTGCGCAATGAGCTCCACTTATCCTGAGGGAAACTTCAGAGGGAATCGGCTACTAGATGGTTAATCTCAAGGTCCAATTCATCATTGTGATGCACATTGAAAGATATCAGGGAAATGTCTTGCTTTATTGGGGTTTTCTAGTTTAGAGGAGTCATATACGGAATTGAAGTAGAAGACTATCTAGTGCAATAAGAAGCACAAGAGGCATAGTGTTATGAATGGATGGAAGGGAGTCATGGCTGCTCATTGGCTTTGTCTTACTTACTCTTATGGGCTTTTGAACATCTCTTAAGTGTGTTCTTCATATTAGAACATCATTCATGAGGTCTTCTTGTTTTTATTTAAATTTTGGTTTTGTATTATGGGTTTTATATTAGAAAAAGCAAGTAAGACTATCCTGAGCATACGTTGATGCTTTGAAAAACGTTTCATCCATTACGCTCTTATATATTTGTTTTCATTATTGTGACAAGTCATGCTTCATTTTGAGTTCTTTTTTTTTTAATTTGCAAAGGTGTATGCCTTTATTTATGATAAGAAAGATTGTGTTCCTTCACATTGTGATTTTCCCATTGTGTCTTGCTCTCAGGATGAAAATTTGAAGTCAATGTATTGAGAAAATTTTCTCCATATGTAAAGGTTTTTAGAGCTAAGAATGTTGGAAATTGTGGTCCACATAGTACAAAATTAAAATTTTCTTCATATGTAAAGGTTTTGAGAGCTAAGAATGTTAGAAATGATCCATATAGTACAAAATCAGCTCATTGGATTAAGATGGGGTGTTGGTATATTTTGGTGGTTGAAACTTGTCTTCGAGGGTGTGCTTACTTGTCTTCATATGTAAAGGTTTTGAGAGCTAAGAATGTTACAAAATCAGCGTATATTTTGGTGGTTGAAACTTGTCTTCGAGGGTGTGCTTTTGTGATTCCTAAACCAATCAAACCTGAATTTTTCTAAGGTGTATTACTCTTTATTGTTGAATAGAGGTGTTGGATAAACGTATTTTATAATGAGTTCATGAGGTTATGTATAAGATGGGTTTAGTGAATTATTCATTAAAGAAAGGAAGGTGCAAAATATTTGATGGCAATGTGTGATAGGGGAAGGGAAAAGAGGGACGTAAATGGAAGGCATACATCCAATAGGCTAATTTCATGAATTATTCTTAATATTGTTTTTCGCCCCGGGATCTATTGCTATATCCGGCTCACCGTCATAACATGAACTAGACGATCCATCAATAGGTGGGAGGAGGGTCCGTCCCAATTTAGAACGTTCCTGACTCTCCCACAAAAGAAGGAAAAAAAAAGATCACAGAAAAGGAGATGGGGTGTATCTACTTATGCATCAAGATCTGGGACGGAAGGATTCGAACCTCCGAATGAGGGGACCAAAACCCGCTGCCTTACCACTTGGCCACGCCCCATACATATTTGATATAATGAATATCCCATACTTCGACTCTCATGTCAACCCCCCTTCCTGAATGGGTTGTGCAGATACGACTCCGGCAGGAATTGAAAGATGGTGACTAGGAATCAAAAGATAATAAATTCCCGTGAAACTTGGTGTGAAGGGATTTGTTTCACCAACCATTCAATCATTGATTCTGTCGAAATGCCATAGATATTTATGACGCCGCAAATATCTACCCCCCTCTATTCGGATGGAAGTATCTGGGGCGTTGTAAAGGGGAGATGTGTGAAACCTAAGCATGGGTTAGGTCTAGTCACGGCCATGTGGAGACTGCATGGAGTTTTGGTGGACACCAACTACTGCATGGGTGGAGATTCTACGTTTCTCGTTCTCTCCCAGACTGGTTGGCCGAATCATCCGTCTGCCTCCAGGCTGGTACATGCGATTCCTACATTCAGTATCATGTGGATTCTAGCCTATGATTGATAGCTCCAACCTTGGTGACTCATCCTCTATCTTTGATATAATGCCTCACTGCTAGGGTAAAGTATTGTATTCATTTTGCCTCGCATGAGCAATATGTCATGTCGTAAGTGAGTGGAAGATTACATGCAAATAAACTTCACATGTATAAAATGTGTAGCAAAGGCAGAAGAAAGCTTTGTGAATGTCACTTGAATCTAATGCCTGGACGCTGGACACCCATGTCAGCTGCTCAAATGCCCCATGCGCGAAACTTGAAGTCAAGGCATTGCATGCATTTCAGATTCTCAAACACGCTTTTCTTCTTCTCTTCTTCATATCACATGGGATGAGAAGAAAGGGTGAGAGAGGCACATAAGAGCAATAACAGCAGCATTTTTTTTTTTGTCATGGTTTCTCTAAATGTCTCAAATAGATGCAGGAGAGTTTGGAAGATGCACATACAGTCTTTCGAACTCTGTAATCCATTGTACAAAATTGACATTTCAAATCCTAGGATACTCCTTCCGAAAGTTTAAATTCTTTCGAAGCGTGGCGTGCAGTGCGCCCTTGACATAGGACTACCCCATCTCTTAGGATCGACTAACCCATGTCCGATTTTTGTTCACATGGAACCTTTCTCCACTTCGGTCTTCAAAGTTCTCATTTGAATATTTGCTACTACCACCAAGATCTGCACTGAGGGCCGTTTCACTTGGGCTCGCGCCCAGAGCTGCGCCACGACCCCCATGCCCTCCTACTCATCGAGGCCTCGCACTCGCCTCGATGGCCGGGTATAGGTCGCACGCTTCAGCGCCATCCATTTTCAGGGCTAGTTGATTCGGTAGGTGAGTTGTTACACACTCCTTAGCGGATTTTGAAATCCATGACCACCGTCTTGCTGTCTTAATCAATCAACACCCTTTGTGGGATCTAGGTTAGCGCGCAGTTCGGCACCGTAGCCCGGCTTTCAGTTCATCTCGCATCGCCAGTTTTGCTTACCAAAAATGGCCCACTTGGAGCTCCCATTCTGCAGCGGGGTTCAATGGAGCAACCCCGGCCACTTACCTATTTAGGGTTTGAGAATAGGTCAAGGGTGTTACACCCTCGATGCCTCTAATCATTCGCTTTACCCGATAAAACTGCACAATGAGCTCCAGTTATCCTGAGGGAACCGGCTACTAGATGGTTAATCTCAAGGTCCAATTCTTCGATTGTCAATTCATCATTGTGATGCACATTGAAAGATATCAGGGAAATGTCTTGCTTTATTGGGGTTTTCTAGTTTAGAGGAGTCATATATGGAATTGAAGTAGAAGACTGTCTAGTGCAATAAGAAGCACAAGAGGCATAGTGTTATGAATGGATGGAAGGGAGTCATGGCTGCTCATTGGCTTTGTCTTACCTACTCTTATGGGCTTTTGAACATCTCTTAAGTGTGTTCATATTAGAACATCATTCATGAGGTCTTCTTGTTTTTATTTAAATTTTGGTTTTGTATTATGGGTTTTAAGCAAGTAAGACTATCCTGAGCATACGTTGATGCTTTGAAAAACATTTCGTCCATTACGCTCTTATATATTTGTTTTCATTATTGTGACAAGTCATGCTTCATTTTGAGTTATACAAGTTTTTTTATTTGTAAAGGTGTATGCCTTTATTTATGATTAGAAAGATTGTGTTCCTTCACATTGTGATTTTCCCATTGTGTCTTACTCTCAGGATGAAAATTTGAAGTCAATGTATCGAGAAAATTTTCTCCATATGTAAAGGTTTCTAGAGCTAAGAATGTTGGAAATTGTGGTCCACATAGTACAAAATGAAAATTTTCTTCATATGTAAAGGTTTTGAGAGCTAAGAATGTTAGAAATGATCCATATAGTACAAAATCAACTCATTGGATTAAGATGGGGTGTTGGTATATTTTGGTGGTTGAAACTTGTCTTCGAGGGTGTGCTTACTTGTCTTCATATGTAAAGGTTTTGAGAGCTAAGAATGTTACAAAATCAGCGTATATTTTGGTGGTTGAAACTTGTCTTCGAGGGTGTGCTTTTGTGATTCCTAAACCAATCATTCTAAATTTTTCTAAGGTGTATTATTCTTTATTGTTGAATAGAGGTGTTGGATAAACGTATTTTATAATGAGTTCATGAGGTTATGTATAAGATGGGTTTAGTGAATTATTCATTAAAGAAAGGAAGGTGCAAAATATTTGATGACAATGTGTGATAGGGGAAGGGAAAAGAGGGACGTAAATGGAAGGCATACATCCAATAGGCTAATTTCATGAATTATTCTTAATATTGTTTTTCGCCCCGGGATCTATTGCTATATCCGGCTCACCGTCGTAAGATGAACTGGACGATCCATCAATAGGTGGGAGGAGGGTCCGTCCCAATTTAGAACGTTCCTGACTCTCCCACAAAAGAAGGAAAAAAAAAGATCACAGAAAAGGAGATGGGGTGTATCTACTTATGCATCAAGATCTGGGACGGAAGGATTCGAACCTCCGAATGAGGGGACCAAAACCCGCTGCCTTACCACTTGGCCACGCCCCATACATATTTGATATAATGAATATCCCATACTTCGACTCTCATGTCAACCCCCCTTCCTGAATGGGTTGTGCAGATATGACTCCGGTAGGAATTGAAAGATGGTGACTAGGAATCAAAAGATAATAAATTCCCATGAAACTTGGTGTGAAGGGATTTGTTTCACCAACCATTCAATCATTGATTCCGTCGAAATGCTATAGATATTTATGACGCCGCAAATATCTACCCCCCTCTATTCGGATGGAAGTATCCGGAGGCGTTGTAAAGGGGAGATGAGGCTTGGGCAAAGGGGAGATGTGTGAAAAGAGGAGACGAGGCTGGGCAAAGGGGAGATGTGTGGAAAGAGGAGATGAGTCTCGGGCAAAGGGGAGATGTGTGAAAAGAGGAGATGAGGCTGGGCAAAGGGGAGATGTGTGAAAAGAGGGACGAAGGAGAGATGTGTGATAAGCAAAAAGAGGGGAGACGAGGCTCGGGCTACGGCCAAGGCAAAGGCAAAGTTTATTAATAATTATATTAACAAGTAGGGGTACGCAGGATTAGAGCTCATGACCTCTTAGCTCAGAGAAAATGATCCCCTAGACCGCGGAACCACGAGCTGTACTAGCGATTGAAATTGTGTGGACTTTTGCTATTTTTACTAATCCACAAAGCTTGAGTGAACAAGACATAAGTGAATAGGGCATACAGTGTATTCCCTTGCGCGTTTGTGCTTTCCCACCATTGCAGTCACTCTCTAGCAAGGCAACCTGCAGCCCGCCTCTGCCTCTGTCTCAAGCTTCCTTCAGCACTCTTTCTCATCCTCTAGAAGTTTCTCTTTTCGTAACCTGCCCCAGCCCTCTTTCTCCCCTCTTTTCATTCCCATCCTCTAGAAGTTCCTCTCCCTTCATTGCCAGCAAATCACGGGAGGGCGAATGCATTAGGCGAAGCTAGGATTGGGTAAGCATCGATCGTTTAAGCATCGTGGACGATGAAATGCATGTGGGATTCGTAGGGTTTAGCCACCAGACCATCGCCAGGCATTCAATATAACATTCACTCGTGGACCTTCACCAATTACGGCACGCAGGCTTCTCTCTTCAATGCTAAACCCTAAACCCTAAACCCTAAACCCTAAACCCCAAACCCCAAACCCCAAACCCCAAACCCTAAACCCTAAACCCTAAACCCTAAACCCCTAAAACCTTAAACCCCTAAAACCCTAAACCCCAAACCCCAAACCCCAAACCCCAAACCCTAAACCCTAAACCCTAAAACCTAAAACCCTAAACCTAAAACCCTAAACCTAAAACCCTAAACCCTAAAGCCCTAAACCCTAAACCCTAAACCCTAAAACCCTAAACCCTAAACCCTAAACCCCTAAAACCCTTAAACCCTAAAACCTTAAACCCTAAACCCTAAACCCTAAAAGCCTAAAACCCTAAAACCCTAAACCCTTAACCCTAAACCCTCAAACCCCAAACCCCAAACCCCAAACCCCCAAACCCCAAACCCAAAACCCAAAACCCTAAAACCCTAAAACCTTAAACCCAAAACCCTAAAACCCTAAAACCCTAAACCCTAAACCCTACACCCTAAACCCTAAACCCTAAACCCTACATCCTAAATCCTAAACCCTAAACCCCAAACCCCAACCCCTAACCCCTAACCCCGAAACCCGAACCTCGAAACCCGAACCCCGAACCCCAAAACCCGAACCTCGAAACCCAAAACCCGAAACCCGAAACCCTGAAGCCCTCACCCTGAAACCCTCACCCTGAACCCTCAACCCTGAACCCTGAACCCTGAACCGAAACCTTGAACCCTGAACCGAAACCCTGAACCCCGAAACCCTGAACCGCGAAACCCTGAACCTCGAAACCCTGAACCCTGAACCCCTGAAACCCTGAAACCCTGAACCCTGAACCCTGAACCCTGAACCCTAAACCCTGAACCGGTGACTTTTCGATCAAGAGAGTCCACTGAAGATTGGAGTTTTGTGCAGCTATCCTTGATCACGGTGAGGTGGATCTTTGGCCCTTCAATGCTGATGTCGAGACTTTCAAATTGATCATGGCAAGATGGACGTTGGAAAGTAGAGGGCTCAGGTCTTGTAGGAGGAATAGAATGGGCATGAAGGGTGTTAGTGGTCACTGGTTGTAGAGGAGGAGCTGGTGTTGAGAGGGTGGATGCAAGAACACGCCAAAAGGGTTGAGGAAGATAATTAGGTGGCGGATCAGGTGTATGCACATAATGAGTTTGTCTGAAAGGAGCTGAATGTGGAAAAAAAGAAGGATTGTGATGGGCAGGAGTTTCTAAGGAGTATTCAGAAAGTTCTTCAAAGGTCTCAAGATCACGACTAAATCCTCATCCTCTGCCACGGCCATGTCGCAGGGAGCCACGAGAAGGAGCTTTTGAGTAAGACCATGGAGGAGCATGCTCATTAGGAGTGTCATTGGAGCTATTTCGATATCAATATGGAAAGGATCACGATGATGAGGATAATTCATCAGACTATAAACATGTGGTCATCTTCATCTGACATTACCATGCAAGAATAATCATTGGAATAGTCATATGAATCATCCATCTAGCAAGCAAGACATTGTGGAGTGTCAGATTCGGAGAATTCAAGAACTGACTCACAAGATTCTCCTTGAGATACAACTTCCCATTGGTCTAGATCTGCTACAAAGGAGAAAAAAACCCTTGAGCTGTTTCTGCTGGGAATTGCATGGCTTCTCAGAACAATCTTTAGCAAAGTGGCCTTTCTTGCCACAAATGAAACAGCCAGAAGTTTTGCTGGCTTTAAATTGTCGTCGTCGAAGAAATATTTGAGGCCGTCGGAAATATTGTTTGTGCCAATGGAGATGACGGAGCGTTGGGAAGGAAGACGTGCCACATGAGCATTTGGAGTGTTTGGTACAGAGGCGTCGATAGGTCTTAGAAGACGACTGAGAGGGGCATAATTTCTTCTATCCTACAAATTGATCAATGAAGGACAAATTGATGTAATGGGATCTAGAGTCCTAAGGTCTAAGGTTGTGAGTGTGCGAACACATGGTGTGCCTGGATAGGTGTCAGTAGGTGTGATTGAGTGAATCTAGGTGTGTGGTGTGTGATTGAGAGAATCATGGAACTGATTAAGGGATTTGTGGATCTAGATGCTCTACTGAGCTCACATGTGATGTCATTACTGGATGTAGCTGTGCCTATATATTGGGCCTTTCTCTCTTGAATAAACTCTCTCTTTTGCTTCACTTGCTCTATCCTTCTTGCAACTTCAACATGTGGTATCAAAGCCTTGGTTCACTCTCCTTGAGACCTCCTTGAGTGCCATGTCATCATCTTCTCCCTCACACTCTCTTCTTCTCCATTTTCTCCTCTTTTGAGTAGAATTTCCAAGTGCTTGTTCTCCCAATGTAGGCGACCATTCTCCAAACCCTTTTAGCCATAGATTCCCCTCATATAGGCGCACTTCCACTCCAGAGGGTTTCTGGAAATTGTCCTTCATTAAAGCTCTTGTCATAGTCAACCCACACTAAGAAGCTCTCCAATGACAATGAACCTCACACTATGGTAGCTTGGAAGAGAAGAAGGAAAAGGAAAAGATATGCCATCAAAGGGGGGTATTTCCCCACATCTTCCACTTAGAATGTTTTTGTGTGTGTGGTCAATAAGGGTTCTCTGCCTTGGGATGTCCCCCTCAAATGATTGTTAGTCTTATGTGTAACCTTGTTGGATCTAAGGGTATTCCCATGCAAAGTCATTGTCTATCTCCCAATTTTAAACCAACAAACCAAAGTCAAAGTGAGATCAGTTGGGATGAGGATGCCCAAATGAGTCTACTGCTGATGCAACTAGAGTGAGTACCAGGTTGTCAATCATGTGTGTTGCCACTAGAGGTAGGCAAGCCATGAAGTTTCCCATGGACTACTCATGCTAGGGTTGAGGTTATCAATTTGTGGGGGGGAATGAAGGACAAATTGATGTAATGGGATCTAGAGTCCTAAGGTCTAAGGTTGTGAGTGTGTGAACACATGGTGTGCCTAGATAGGTGTCAGTAGGTGTGATTGAGTGAATCTAGGTGTGTGGTGTGTGATTGAGAGAATCATGGAACTGATTGAGAGATTTGTGGATCTAGATGCTCTACTGAGCTCACATGTGATGTCATTACTGGATGTAACTGTGCCCATATATTGGGCCTATCTCTCTTGAATAAACTCTCTCTTTTGCTTCACTTGCTCTATCCTTCTTGCAACTTCAACAATCTCATACTGATGCAGAAATGCCAATCTTTTTGAGTCGTTTCCGAAGAGATTGCTCAGTACATTGGTGATGAATATAGACTTGGACCATTTGAAAAAGATTTGCAAAAGTAAAATCTTCCACAGTTTTGTGGACTTCATGGGGCATATTATTAACATTGATAATTTTGGTTTGAGCCTCAATAAGAGCCATTACAGAATCACCAATCCCATGAGGTAGGCTGTATAGATAATGGCACTTAGCATAAGTGTCATAAAAGAGACTGGTCCTATATATCAATTGTTAAGCATGAGCATTACAAGCTTCGAGTTGAAAGAGATCACGAAGTTGCAGTGTAGAAAACTCATTAGAAGCCTATGAGCGATCATCAGTAAGTGTGGGCATGAAGTGGTTGGAGATGGCGGCGGCAATCAATGCGTCTGGGGCATAAGGCTGGTCGTTGCCATCAACACTTTGAAAGATCTGCTCTTTAGAAGCATCAGATAGAAATTCCCAACAATTACCAAGCACACCAGTAAATCCTTTTGTGGTTTCTACAATAGCATCTCTGGGATTCCATCTATACATAGCTACCAAACACATCATATGACCATAAAAGATCTTTTCATTGCTTGGGGGGAAGTAGCATCAATATTGAGTATATATCCAGGAAATGACTTATGCATTAAACGCCTTTGTAAATTAGACTGTTCATTGAGATCTCCGACCGTAAAATGAGTCTAGAATTCACCCTACATAAATTGAGAACTGAGGGCATCATGGAAGGCTATGCGACGACCATGCCATGGTGGTTGTTGCTGCTGCTGGGATTGCTGCTGTCTGGTTGAGGCAGAGTCTAGATTTTGCATCGGATCTTCTTCCATAGGTTCAATCTTGACTCCTTGACTCATATAGAGTGTGGGGAGTCCAATAGTAGAGGCAGATCTTGGAGAATCAGGAGGAGATTATGGAGGGAGCTGAGGAGGTGGCAGAGGCATAGGAGCAAGCTGTTGTGGAAGATCAAGTGAAGGGATTGATTCATAAGGTGCATGTAGGACAATATTAGCAAAATGATTGGGGTCGGTCCATTCTAGTAGATGGTCCCAGTGCCAAGTATTATAGTACATAAGAGAGGTTTCAACGGCAGGCTGTGGGATCTCATTAGCAAGAGAGTCAGGAAAGATGGGCCAAAGCATGAGGTTAGAAGCTTTTTTGGGGCAGAAGGAATTATCAATAGGACTTGCGGATGGCGAAGGTAAGAAGGGAGGAAAAGACTTGTGTAGAAGGGCGGTATGCACAGGAGGAACAGAATCAGTAGTCAACTGTTGGAGTTCTTGTAGAACAGACTGAATATTTCGGTCTAGCTTGCCAACAACAAGTTGTTAACCATACAATGCGGTATAGCAGGCATCCAAACACACCTGTGTAGCCAGATTATGTGAATAGCACCAGTTGAGTTGTTGTTGTTCAACAAGCATGTCACCATTTGTCTCCACCAAAGCATAAGGTGTATGAATTGACTTGAGCTTGCCATCTTCCATAGTGGATTGAAAACCTTTAGCTCGAGGCAAATTGATAGGGTGGACCATGTTCATTGGATGAACGCATTCAGGAGCAGTAATATTGTCATAATTCGTATGGTGATGACCTGGGAGATTGACCACTGTGGTACGCTTGTATTGATGAGTTGCATCATCTTGGAAGTAGGTAGTATTCATAGAGGACATCCAGTCATGAATAGCTTTAGCTTTCTCAGGTGATAAACTCTGAGAAGAGGTAGCTTTCTCAGATGTCAAATATTGTACGTCTTCAAGGGCTCCAGCGATTGAAACATGGGAAGAAGAGGGGCAAGAGAGACGCATGACTTTTTTCCCATGGCTATGGTGAGGATGGAGCTTGATCATAGATTTAGAAGGGGCATCTTCAATTTGGAAAGTAGGCAATTGGGAAGAGGCTTCCTAAAGAATAGACTGATAATCCATTTCCCATTCGGTTGGCATGGGAAGAGCATCATATTTGATATTCAAGGCCTAAAACCTAAACCCTAAACCTTGAACCCTAAACCCCAAACCCTAAACCCTTAACCCTACCAAAAGAAGAGCAGAATAGAGCAGAATGCAGAATACAGTGCAACGTTAGATAGTAGAGGAACGGGAGCCAACAATGATACCAAGAGGAAGGGAAAACTCAAACTGCGGGGATGAAGTGTGAATCATGCATACATAAACAGGATAGGCTGTAGGAGGGAATGTGCGATAAAGGGAAGAGGAAGCATCTGTGGCAAAGAAAAGCTCGTAAGTGATGGTGAAGAAGTAATATTTAGCAGGCATGGGAGAAGATGTACATGAAGAGGAGACAGATGAGCGAAGCAAAGGAGGGGCGAGACGAAGGTGAGGCCTGAGATGAAGAGGAGGAAGAGTGAGGGGGAAGGGTGAAAGAGCAAAGAGAGCTAAAAACATAAATTCGGGAGAGAACAAAGCTGCAAGGAAGCTGGAAGTAGATTGATATTCAAGGCTGAAGACTCATGCAAGCTCTGCCTTCAATTGAGCCAAGGGGGCTCTTATATAGAAGGGAGAGTCCAACGGCCAGCTTGTGGGATCAATGTAGACAATGAGGCAATGTTGAAGCACAATGATCCCATGTATTCAAAGTGAGTTGATGTGCATATAGATTTTGAACCCTGGGTAGGTGACTCTAGATCCACAATCCTCTCCCTGATTATCTCAATCAAGGTGACCACCAGACTCTCCATCTAACTGACCACCATGCCCCATAATCTTCTCAATCACACCAACTGATTGACACCTAATCAGCCGTCATCTGACATACCTAACTCTAGGCTCACACACCTTCACACACTGTCCTCTACTTAATTATTCCATTGCCATAGGATAGCACCAATAATCAATTTGTTCCAACACTCCCCCCCACAAATTGATGACCTCATCCCTCGGCAGTAGTACATGGGTAACTACATGATGCTCCCGACCTAGTACTCACTCCTTCTCTGGCAGTAGACGATGGGACACTACATTCATGCTCCCGACCTATAACTCACTCCTAGGAATCTTGGTTTTCAAGTGGGTAGTGTCACTAGAACCACTTGATACATGAATAATTTGGCACACACAACTGACTCAAAGAAAACATATCTTTTTTGGATGGACTATCCATGGCAGAGTACCATTATTGACTCGATCACACATCCTAATCTAGAGTGTAGGGCCGATGTCCCCCTTGATGAAATCTTCAATATTTGGTGCTTTGAAGATCTCATAAAGTTGCCTTTTCTTCTTGTTTGATCCAAGCTCCTTAGATTCCATCTCTCTCTTCTTTGTTTCCTCTCCATTTTGCTGGTGCTCATTCTTGAAATTCTTCAAGAAAGTATGATGCATCTTTTGATATAGCAAATTTCCTTCTTCAGCTTCGTGCATTCGAACAAAACTATTGAAACAATAATCTCTCACCACACCACCAGAAAACGTAGCCCTAACCATTGCGTTTACTGAACCAAGCATCAGAGATCTCCAATAAGCTTTAGAAGAGGTGAGCTTCATCAGTCAACTATTGATGTCAGGCCAGAATGTGTAGCTTTTCGATTGACAGATGCATACGCTCATATAATCTCTCCTTCCAGCAATCAGGAAATAGATACTTGCGAGTTGGTCTTGACAGGTGCCAAAACATAGTGCCACAACTTGAGAACCTTGTGTAGTAGTAAATCTGAATACTTGCGAAATCAAGAACTCGTCACTTGTCTAACATATTGATTCTGCTCTGAGAGATATATGTCGCCCCTTCTAGAAGGATATGCCACTAAGAATCGGTCACTTATGATGATGCACAGATGGAGATGAACTTAGAATTAAGAGCTTTGTACAATATGCAGCAGATCGTAACTGTCACCCTTGAAATCTCAAAACAACAACCTTTTGATACACAGTACCAACACAACATCCAACTCAAGGATTAATTTGCATGCGAGACAATTTGCTGGTCGCAATTCTGAATTGGGCAGATCTTGCTGAGATGAAAATACAGAAGCTCGAGGTTGTCTGAGCAAGGTAACCCTTCAGAACATTACCATAACATTAAGTGGCCGATGCAGTATTTCCCAGAGACCTTCTGCTCACCAATTCTCATAGAGAACGTACGCCACATCAAAAAAAGGCGATAATATGAAACTTGCACTCTTGCATAGGTGGAATGTCGATGGATATTGATTGAGAAGAGTTGCGCATGAACTGCAAGGACCATCTCCATAGCTCTGATACCACGTGTGGGATCAATGTAGACAATGAGGCAATGTTGAAGCAGAATGATCCCATGTATTCAAAGTGAGTTGATGTACATATAGATTCTGAACTCTGGGTAGGTGACTCCAGATCCACAATCCTCTCCCTGATTATGTCAATCAAGGTGACCACCAGACTCTCCATCTAACTGACCACCAAGCCCCATAATCTTGTCAATCACACCAACTGATTGACACCTAATCAGCCTAGTCATCTGACATACCTAACTCTAGGCTCACACACCTTCACACACTATCCTCTACTTAATTATTCCATTGCCATAGGATAGCACCAATAATCAATTTGTTCCAACACAGCTGTATTCCACTTAGTTGATGTGGGAATCTTTTGTACATGAAGTGACTTAAAGGTGAGGTGACTTAAACGTGAAATGACTTAAAGGTGAAGGTCTTACCTAGGACATTAGGCAGTGTCTAATCACCATAGAAATCATATGTACATATTTTCATAAGGTGAAGGTCTTACCTGGGACATCAGGCAGTGTCTAATCACCTTGACAAGACATCATATCTATCCAGGACCATTACTTGTGGGTAGGAGAAGCCCACCATTCCTTTCTTGCCAAAAGGATGCACCTTCATGTGAAAGCATGTCAGGAAGGACATTAGAGGTGCCTTTTTTCCATTCAACTCTGAAGTCATACATAGTAAAAAATTCTTACCAACGAGCTAGGCGGCCGTGACCAATTTGTTTCTCGATCTTGCGGGTGCAGAAGGTTTTGAAATTTTGGTTATCAGTGCAGATGATGAAGGTTTTATTAACGATAAAGAGCTCAAGTTTTTGAATTGCTCTTTTAACTGCCAAAATTTCTTTTTCAATCGAGTGATAGTTCTGCTCTGCACCTTGAAAAGTGCTGGATCTGAAGGCACATATTTTTTCTCCAGTAGAGGTCCATTCTAGGAGGACATCGCCCCAAAAATTATCAAAAGCATCTATTTCAATTATGAGAAGACCATGCTCGAGCTAAGCAAATGCAAATAGCCCACGCTATGGGTTTTTTCACCTTGGCTTTTGTCAATATATACTGACGAAAACCATCAATATATACCACTAAATTTAAAATACAAAATGTCAGTATATACTAATGAAATAAGGCATGTCATCGGTATATACCGACGAAACAAGGTATAAGGAGGGGAACGGGAGATGTTTTTGGTCAGGGATGCCACATTTAGGCTTCCACTTGATGAAGTGTTGTTTTTTTTAGAGTTTTATATATGGAAAGAGTATCCAAAAGCTCATCGGATGAGGGGCTACTGCTTGGGAGCACGATGTGGTGAAGAGAGAGATTGATTTGTCCTTGCACATGTTGCAAGCGTAGAGCTCGACCTTTATCATCCAAAAATTTATAGAAGGGGTGTATATAGTTGATAAAAATCCATAGGTAGGGGATTTTTTTAGTACCCCTTAATCGCATGTGCTATATGGAGTTTTTATATAGTGGCCCCTCTAAGAGATCTACCTGGTGCTCAAGACTTGGCTCAAGATGAAGCCATTGATGTAAATCTTATGGATTGATTCTTGTACCATCAAGAAGACTTTTTATTTTTAGCCCTTCCACATTTTTAATGCTATTATGTACATTTTTATATTAATTTCACCATGAATATATGAGCATTTCAATCTCAAACTTGATGTGTGCACTTTTACATTTTTTATCTTTCAAGTCATCAAATTTGTAGGTAAAAAAAATTTTGAATCACTTTACAAACAACGTTTTGTAATTTTATCAGTATATGCCAGTGTCAGTATATACCAACACTGTCAATATAACATAAGTTAAAAATTTCATACAACGTTGGTATACACCGATGTTGTGTTTCATCTCGGTATATACCAATGAAACATAGCATTGGTATATACCAATATTTTTTCAAATGTTTACATGCCCCACCATGCATACCGATGTTTTTCTGCTCGCGTCCATGAAACATCGATACCAAAATGTCAGAAAGTGCCTGCGGTGTTGTAGTGTAGGTGGTCTTTCATCCAGATCATTCAAATCCAAGGCTGGTATGTGATCCAAGTTGCTTCTTGAAGTAGACAAAATTGTAAAGATAGGGATGTGGATATGGAGATGCTACCAATGGATCTAATTAATCCCAATAGCTCTAGGGAAGAAGATGAAGATTACAATATAGGCCAAGAAGAAGGTGGAAATAATGACATTGTAATATGGAGGAAGGTGGAGATCACAACAATATTGGGAAAGAAGATGAGGATCAAGTAACACCCAATATTATTGAAGAGGACGAATTAGAGGATCAAGTATTAGGTAGACGTGCAATAGATGATGATGTGATCAATTAACCATACAGCTAGATATAGACCCATTTGGCATGTAAGACTTAGCTCAAGATGAAGCCTTGATGTACATTTTATGGATTGATTCTTCTATAATCAACAAGACTTTTTATCTTTAGCCCTTTCACTTTTTTGGTGCTATTATGCAAATTTGTATATTAAGCTCACCATGAATATTATATGAGCATTTTAATCTCAAACTTGGTGTCCACAGTCTTATACTTTTTATCTTTCAAATCATCAAACCTATTAGCAAAAATAATTTTGGATCTTATTGCAAACAACATTTTATAATTTCGTCAGAATAGAAATGTTTTACTAGAGTCGGTATGGAAATATTACAAAAAATTATCGATATTAGAGTCGGTATATACCGACTCCATTTTAGTCGATATATACTGATGAAATAGAGTCGATATATACTGACTCTCATACCAATGCTTCCTATCCCCACTAGCTATACCCACATTTTTTATGCCTGTGCCCATGAAACATCAATAGCAAACCATCGAAATGTGTCCACGGTGTTGTAGTGTTACTTCGATCTTATGTATCTTATGCAATACGTACATTTAAAATAGTATGACATGATGGGTAGGTCAGTAGCAAAGTTAGTATCTATATAAAAAAAATGGGCAGCACAATGACTCACTATTGACTCTGTGCCAACATGGACTTATGTAGAAAGAGAATGTGTTACAACTTTGTGTTACAACCTCTACATGTAGAAAGAGAATGTGTTACAACTTCTACATGTCGTCCCTCACTCCCCACTCCACACGCTCCTCCCCTCCACCTCCCTCACCCGCCCTTGCACCCTCCTCACGCGCACCTCCACCCTCCCCTCCCCTCTGGGCGAAAACACCCCCCCCGCCATCGTCATCGGGATGCCCCCCACAGGAGTCACAAAAAAAAAAAGCTAACCTAAAGCTAACCCTAGGGTTAAGTTAACCTTAGTTAGGTTAGTTTTAACTACAGTTAGGTTGGTTAAACTAGGCTAGGTGAGGTTAGTTTTAACCTAGGTTAGTATTAACCAAGGTTCGGTTAGTATTAACCTACGTTCGGTTAGTTTTTACCTTAGCTAGGTTAGTTTAACTATTGGTTAGTTACCCTAACTAGGTTAGTTGAACTAACTATGGTCAATTTAACCCTAACTAGGTTAGGGTAGCCTAACTGATCAATTAGGCATCTAACTAGACAAATAGGATAGTTAATCTAACTAGATAAACTTGGTTCCAACCCCTCAGTTGGACCTTAAGTCCATTCACACCACCCTTAGGCCCCCCTCCCAAAAAAGGTCAATTTTACCCCTACATTAACCCCTCGTAACTCATCCGTTTGGGACCCAAACTGAACCCCATTTAAACCCAGATTTCATAAATGAAAGCACCATGCTACGGGGTATTTTCCCAGCCAATTGCACACCATTTCAGCATCCCTAGCACTTGCTCATTCGCACCCCCGTGTGGGCCTCGTTTCACACATATTCGCTCATATCTTCACGCCGTGACCTCCGCTTAACAATCCGTCTACATCAGCACATTTCCCTACATACGTGGGACAATCTTAGGCACAATATTAACATGACAGTACCTCCACACACTAACACCACTCTAACCCTCCCAACAACAATACATCCACACTTGCACTTGTGGCAGAGACACCCTTGGCAAATCTCGCCAAATCTACATGCAGCTCACTAGGTAAGACAAACCTGCCACCACTATTTCCTGTCTTCAGAGTATGCCCAATGGCTATATCCTCCTCTGATCAGCCATCTTTACTTGGAATGGCACCTCCTCCAATCTAGGTAGTTTCAGCTTCCTATACATGAATTTTGGTAATATGTTCACACCTGAACCTCCATCCAAAAGAATTGTTTCTTTGCTGAATTGAAATTCTATCTTGGGAACTAGATAGTCCACATCTTCTGGTTCTACTTTGACAACATTAACATCATCTGGCTTCCCCTCTGTATTCAGATCTGACCCCAGAAACTTTGTCAGAACATTCTTTCTGAATTCAGGGACCAAACTGAGCAACTGATCTAATGTGACTGTTGTATGCTCCAATATCCTAGAAATATCTTTACTTTGTTGGATTTGATCCTGTACATGTTTGTCAGCCATCTGCTCTTCCATTTTCTTCTGATCTGATTCTTCCTGAAGCTCTAATACTTTGTTCCTCAGCTTGTGAACTTCTTTGAGCACTTTCTTTCTGCACTGCTGTTGTGCCTCCCAAAGTCTGGGATCCGTTAAAGATAATTCTGAAACATCTAAATCACTTCTGAATTGCTTTCCAGATCTTGTGATAGCCAAAACTTCAGGTGGATCTTCAGGTACTTCCTCTACTTGAATGCATTTAGAGCAGTCACACTCCACATGCAACACCTTTGAATCAGACTGGTCCACTTTCATCTCCTCCATAATGGTTTTCTGTTCCATTTGATCCACAATGACTACATTAGCCTGTGGCATTCTGTTTGACTGAATTGGCTGTTTGCCAGTTGCTTGCCTTTGATTATCATACCTTATAATTGGTATTCCCCTTTCCTCTCTGTGCTTGCACCAAAGTGGGCAATCAGGACCCTGTCTGTGATCTCCTCCACAATAAGTGCAGCTATTCTGTGTTGATGATGATGATGCACAAGCCTGTGGGCCAGGTGGTCCCCAATTCCTTTGCTGGAATCTTTTTGGTGGTCCCCTTGGTCCCCTACGGCTCTCAACTTGCACAATATTTGCAGAAGTTGGTGGTTGCACTACTTCTGTTTTGTTTTTATGTCTGTACCAGCAGGTACTGTCATCATGATTAGTCATGTTACAAGCATTACAATATCTTCTACTTCTTTCTTGGGTTGATGAAATGCCCATGGTTTTCAGGGTATCAGCAATCATCTTGCCCAGATCCTCTGAAGTCTTCTTCTTGGACTTCGTGTGTTTTTTGGACTTTTCCTTGCTTTTTCCCTTACCTTTCTTCTTTCTCTTTTTTTTGTCCTCATCATCAGAATCTGAATCTTCTTCCTCCTCAGAATCTGAATCTGAATTCTCACTGCCTAAGTCAGAGTCTGCATTTGAGTCTGACTCATCATCAGAATCTTCATCTGAATCACTATCAGAATCTGATTTCTTGCTATGCTTCTTGTCCTTCTTACTTTTGTGTTTGCTCTTCTTCTTAGAGGGTGACCCTTTGTATTTCCCCATTCTCTTTTCTGCTCTTCTGGCAGCACCTACCAATGCATTGAATCCTCCCGCACCTGCAGGAATATCTTGGCTTGCAACTGATGTCGTGAGAGATTTTCTGAGTCCTTTACAGAACCACTCCCCCAATGTCTCATTGGTGGGCCTCTCATTTGCAGCCAGTCGTCCATTTAGATCTAAAAACTTCTGAGCAGAATCCTCAACAAGAAATTTTTTCTGTTTCAATCCTTGCAGCTTGGTTCTGATATCTGTGGGGGTCTTTTCTTTTCTGAATCTCCCCAGAAATGCCTCCTGCAATGTCTGAGTAGTATTGAAGTGAGCAATACCATACTGCCTAAACCAATTCATAGCTTTGGCCTCCAATGTGGCAGCAAACTGCTGCATTTTCACATCATGTCCATACACCCCATTAAATCCACTTGCACCCCATTTTGTCTCAAACTGAGCTACATGGGCATCAGGGTCCTCCTTCTTGGATTTTCCCTCAAAATGTGCAAATTTAACTTTGAGGTTTGCTGGATTAGGTGGTTGAGCCATTACTGGATTAATTAGTGGTGGTAAAATTCTCCTTCTAACTTGCCTCTTTGGCACAAGATTAAACTATTGTCTTCTCGCTACCTGTTGTTGGATTCTTGTCCATGCTATTAATCGAAAGAAAGTATTTTTGATCCTATCCTGTTCTTCAGGTGATAATGTCTGTTCCACATTGCTGCTACCTGCAACCTCTGTTTGAGCCTCCTGATCAACTGTGGCTTCCTCAGTCAGATTTCCAATCTGAGTACTTGTATCAACTCTTCTGTGTTGCTGAAGGGTCTTCTCTCTTTGTTCTCTCTATGCCTGAAGTCTGGTGTAATAAGACCCCAAGCCTTCACCTCTGTATTGTTCCAATATACATCATCCACTCAATTCTCTGAACTCTGATGGAATTCTAAATGCTCTTCTCTTCCTGTGCCTTACTTAGAAGTGAGGTCTAGAACATCTGCATGTTCCTTTACACATGTGTGGTTGCAATGTTGCCAAAAATTTATTTTGTTGCCTTGGCATGTTAATACATCCAAAAGGAAGAATTGTTCTGCATTATTTCTGCTTTGTTGCTTTCCAAACTCTGTCTCTGACCTTTCTTATCACATCAACAGGCAATTCCTCCAAGTATATATTCATAAATTCTGTATTGTATTCCTTTGCTTCTTCAAAATCTATTTTCCTATTCTTGAATTCTATCAGAAGAGTTTGAGCAAACTCCTCTCTTTCTTCAGCATCTGTTCTCAATTGGCTGAATTCTTGAAGCCATGCTTCCATACTATTCACTGTATTGGCCTTGTTGACCCATTGTCCATAATGTCTATCTTATTGCTTTGTCCCTAAACCCTAAACCCTAAAACCCTAAAACCTAAACCCCAAACCCTAAACCCCAAACCCCAAAACCCCTAAACCCCTAAACCCCTAGCCCTAAACCCCTAACCCTAAACCCTAAACCCTAAACCCTAAACCCTTAAACCCTAAACCCTAAACCCAAAACCCCAAACCCCAAACCCTAAATCCCTAAAACCCTAAAACCCTAAAACCCTAAACCCTAAACCCTAAATCGGAAGGTGGAAGGAAGGAACAAAAAGGAAGGTGGAAGGAAGGAAGGTGGACGGAACAACAAAAAGGATGTGTGCTAGGTGGAAGGAACAATGGGGAGAAAGCTAAACGGAGTAAGAGCGAGAACCCATGCCGAGAGGTAAGGAGAAGACAAAATCGGGAGACGAAGCGTGAATGAAACAGACGTAGACAAGGAAGTCGGTAGGAGGAGAGGTGTGTAACAGCGGGGAAGACCAGTCGGGGGCGAAGAACAGGACGTAAGAGATGGAGAACGGTGGAACAGACAAAGGCATGGAGGAAAACTGAAAATAGGAAACTGAGAACAAGGGAGTTTGAAGCAAGGGGGCTTGAAAGCTGGATATATTGCAAAAACCCTAAACCCTAAACCCTAAACCCTAAACCCCTGAAACACTGAAACCTGAATCCTTACCCCTAACCCCTAACCCCTATACCCTAAACCCCTAAACCCTAAACCCTAAACCCTAAAACCCCTAACCCCTAGCCCCTAAACCCTAAACCCTAAACCCTAAATCCTAAACCCTAAGCCCTAAGCCCTAA
>NC_141599.1:61739697-61742197 GCF_047967505.1 Dipteris shenzhenensis
AAGACTATCTAGTGCAATAAGAAGCACAAGAGGCATAGTGTTATGAATGGATGGAAGGGAGTCATGGCTGCTCATTGGCTTTGTCTTACTTACTCTTATGGGCTTTTGAACATCTCTTAAGTGTGTTCTTCATATTAGAACATCATTCATGAGGTCTTCTTGTTTTTATTTAAATTTTGGTTTTGTATTATGGGTTTTATATTAGAAAAAGCAAGTAAGACTCTCCTGAGCATACGTTGATGCTTTGAAAAACGTTTCGTCCATTACGCTCTTATATATTTGTTTTCATTATTGTGACAAGTCATGCTTCATTTTGAGTTCTTTTTTTTTTAATTTGCAAAGGTGTATGCCTTTATTTATGATAAGAAAGATTGTGTTCCTTCACATTGTGATTTTCCCATTGTGTCTTGCTCTCAGGATGAAAACTTGAAGTCAATGTATTGAGAAAATTTTCTCCATATGTAAAGGTTTTTAGAGCTAAGAATGTTGGAAATTGTGGTCCACATAGTACAAAATTAAAATTTTCTTCATATGTAATGGTTTTGAGAGCTAAGAATGTTAGAAATGATCCATATAGTACAAAATCAGCTCATTGGATTAAGATGGGGTGTTGGTATATTTTGGTGGTTGAAACTTGTCTTCGAGGGTGTGCTTACTTGTCTTCATATGTAAAGGTTTTGAGAGCTAAGAATGTTACAAAATCAGCGTATATTTTGGTGGTTGAAACTTGTCTTCGAGGGTGTGCTTTTGTGATTCCTAAACCAATCAAACCTGAATTTTTCTAAGGTGTATTACTCTTTATTGTTGAATAGAGGTGTTGGATAAACGTATTTTATAATGAGTTCATGAGGTTATGTATAAGATGGGTTTAGTGAATTATTCATTAAAGAAAGGAAGGTGCAAAATATTTGATGGCAATGTGTGATAGGGGAAGGGAAAAGAGGGACGTAAATGGAAGGCATACATCCAATAGGCTAATTTCATGAATTATTCTTAATATTGTTTTTCGCCCCGGGATCTATTGCTATATCCGGCTCACCGTCGTAACATGAACTGGACGATCCATCAATACGTGGGAGGACAGTCCGTCCCAATTTAGAACATTCCTGACTCTCCCACAAAAGAAGGAAAAAAAAAGATCACAGAAAAGGAGATGGGGTGTATCTACTTATGCATCAAGATCTGGGATGGAAGGATTCGAACCTCCGAATGAGGGGACCAAAACCCGCTGCCTTACCACTTGGCCACGCCCCATACATATTTGATATAATGAATATCCCATACTTCGACTCTCATGTCAACCCCCCTTCCTGAATGGGTTGTGCAGATATGACTCCGGCAGGAATTGAAAGATGGTGACTAGGAATCAAAAGATAATAAATTCCCGTGAAACTTGGTGTGAAGGGATTTGTTTCACCAACCATTCAATCATTGATTCCGTCGAAATGCTATAGATATTTATGACGCCGCAAATATCTACCCCCCTCTATTCGGATGGAAGTATTCGGGGGCGTTGTAAAGGGGAGATGAGGCTCGGGCAAAGGGGAGATGTGTGAAAAGTGGGGCGTTGTAAAGGGGAGATGAGGCTCGGGCAAAGGGGAGATGTGCGAAAAGAGGAGATGAGGCTGGGCAAAGGCGAGATGTGTGGAAAGAGGAGATGAGGCTCCGGCAAAGGGGAGATGTGTGAAAAGAGGAGATGAGGCTCGGGCAAAGGGGAGATGTGTGAAAAGAGGGACGAAGGAGAGATGTGTGAAAAGCATAAAGAGGGGAGACGAGGCTCGAGATGTGTGAAAAGAGGGACGAAGGAGAGATGTGTGAAAAGAAAAAAGAGGGGAGACAAGGCTCGAGCAAAAACAGGGGAGACGAGGCTCGGGCTACGGCGAAGGCAAAGGCAAAGTTTATTAATAATTATATTTATATTAACGAGTAGGGGCAAGCAGGATTAGAGCTCATGACCTCTTAGCTTAGACAAAAGGATCGCCTAGACCGTGGAACCACGAGCTGTACTAGCGACTGAAATTTTGTGGACTTTTGCTATTTCTACTAATCCACAAAGCCTGAGTGAACAAGACATAAGTGAATAGGGCATACAGTGTATTCCCTCACGCGTCTATGCTTTCCCACCATTGCAGGCACTCTCTAGCAAGGCAACCTGCAGCCCGCCTCCGCCTCCGCCTCAAGCTTCCTTCAGCACTCTTTGTCATCCTCTAGAAGTTCCTCTTTTCGTAACCTGCCCCAGCCCTCTTTCTCCCCTCTTTTCGTTCCCATCCTCTAGAAGTTCCTCTCCCTTCATTGCCTATAGATTACGGGAGGGTGAATGCATTAGGCGAAGCTAGGATTGCCCTTGAACCTTTTCCAAATCTCTAGTTTGACCCATCTTCCTTTTTGTATAGGTAGCTTGGAAGTAGCTTATGAACTATCTTCGATTCAAGAAGTGTATGTAAATCAGCCTTCTTGGATAGTTGCGCTTGACTTGTATGCACTCCTGTACTTCATGGCA
>NC_141599.1:61752197-61867197 GCF_047967505.1 Dipteris shenzhenensis
TGCTTACTTGTCTTCATATGTAAAGGTTTTGAGAGCTAAGAATGTTACAAAATCAGCGTATATTTTGGTGGTTGAAACTTGTCTTCGAGGGTGTGCTTTTGTGATTCCTAAACCAATCAAACCTGAATTTTTTTAAGGTGTATTACTCTTTATTGTTGAATAGAGGTGTTGGATAAACGTATTTTATAATGAGTTCATGAGGTTATGTATAAGATGGGTTTAGTGACTTATTCATTAAAGAAAGGAAGGTGCAAAATATTTGATGGCAATGTGTGATAGGGGAAGGGAAAAGAGGGACGTAAATGGAAGGCATACATCCAATAGGCTAATTTCATGAATTATTCTTAACATTATTTTTTGCCCCGGGATCTATTGCTATATCCGGCTCATCGTCGTAACATGAACTGGACGATCCATCAATACGTGGGAGGACAGTCCGTCCCAATTTAGAACATTCCTGACTCTCCCACAAAAGAAGGAAAAAAAAAAATCACAGAAAAGGAGATGGGGTGTATCTACTTATGCATCAAGATCTGGGATGGAAGGATTCGAACCTCCGAATGAGGGGACCAAAACCCGCTGCCTTACCACTTGGCCACGCCCCATACATATTTGATATAATGAATATCCCATACTTCGACTCTCATGTCAACCCCCCTTCCTGAATGGGTTGTGCAGATATGACTCCGGCAGGAATTGAAAGATGGTGACTAGGAATCAAAAGATAATAAATTCCCGTGAAACTTGGTGTGAAGGGATTTGTTTCACCAACCATTCAATCATTGATTCCATCGAAATGCTATAGATATTTATGACGCCGCAAATATCTACCCCCCTCTATTCGGATGGAAGTATCCGGGGGCGTTGTAAACGGGAGATGAGGCTCGGGCAAAGGGGAGATGTGTGAAAAGTGGGGCGTTGTAAAGGGGAGATGAGGCTCGGGCAAAGGGGAGATGTGCGAAAAGAGGAGATGAGGCTGGGCAAAGGCGAGATGTGTGGAAAGAGGAGATGAGGCTCCGGCAAAGGGGAGATGTGTGAAAAGAGGAGATGAGGCTCGGGCAAAGGGGAGATGTGTGAAAAGAGGGACGAAGGAGAGATGTGTGAAAAGCAAAAAGAGGGGAGACGAGGCTCGAGATGTGTGAAAAGAGGGACGAAGGAGAGATGTGTGAAAAGAAAAAAGAGGGGAGACAAGGCAAAGTTTATTAATAATTATATTTATATTAACGAGTAGGGGCAAGCAGGATTAGAGCTCATGACCTCTTAGCTTAGACAAAAGGATCGCCTAGACCGTGGAACCACGAGCTGTACTAGCGACTGAAATTTTGTGGACTTTTGCTATTTCTACTAATCCACAAAGCCTGAGTGAACAAGACATAAGTGAATAGGGCATACAGTGTATTCCCTCACGCGTCTATGCTTTCCCACCATTGCAGGCACTCTCTAGCAAGGCAACCTGCAGCCTGCCTCCGCCTCCGCCTCAAGCTTCCTTCAACACTCTTTGTCATCCTCTAGAAGTTCCTCTTTTCGTAACCTGCCCCAGCCCTCTTTCTCCCCTCTTTTCGTTCCCATCCTCTAGAAGTTCCTCTCCCTTCATTGCCTATAGATTACGGGAGGGTGAATGCATTAGGCGAAGCTAGGATTGCCCTTGAACCTTTTCCAAATCTCTAGTTTGACCCATCTTCCTTTTTGTATAGGTAGCTTGGAAGTAGCTTATGAACTATCTTCGATTCAAGAAGTGTATGTAAATCAGCCTTCTTGGACAGTTGCGCTTGACTTGTATGCACTCCTGTACTTCATGGCACTAGACCTCACCAGGAATTGGGCTCAAGCTTGTACTCAATAGTGCAATGGCAACATAAGCATTGTTGGACTGAAGCAAACCTAAGCATGGGTTAGGTCTAGTCACGGCCATGTGGAGACTGCATATGGAGTTTTGGTGGACACCAACTACTGCATGGGTCGAGATTCTACGTTTCTCGTTCTCTCCCAGACTGGTTGGCCGAATCATCGGTCTGCCTCCGGGCTGGTACATGCGATTCCTACATTCAGTATCGTGTGGATTCTAGCCTATGATTGATAGCTCCAAGCTTGGTGACTCATCCTCTATCTTTGATATAATGCCTCACTGCTAGGGTAAAGTATTGTATTCATTCTGCCTCGCATGAGCAATATGTCATGTCGTAAGTGAGTGGAAGATTACATGCAAATAAACTTCACATGTATAAAATGTGTAGCAAAGGCAGAAGAAAGCTTTGTGAATGTCACTTGAGTCTAATGCCTGGATGCTGGACACCCATGTCAGCTTCTCAAATGCCCCATGCGCGAAACTTGAAGTCAAGGCATTGCATGCATTTCAGATTCTCAAACACGCTTTTCTTCTTCTCTTCTTCATATCACATGGGATGAGAAGAAAGGGTGAGAGAGGCACATAAGAGCAGTAAAAGCAACATTTTTTTTTTTTGTCATGGTTTCTCTAAATGTCTCGAATAGATGCAGGAGAGTTTGGAAGATGCACATACAGTCTTTCGAACTCTGTAATCCATTGTACAAAATTGACATTTCAAATCCTAGGATACTCCTTCCGAAAGTTTAAATTCTCATTGCATATTTGGATAGGTGGGCTGCCCTACCTTAGCTTAACAAAGCTCATGTCTTCTAAAATGAGAAGAATTTGGTCTTGAAGTCTAGCATTTCTCTCCACCATACAAGGATTTTCTATCTATATCAAGCAGAATTTGGTTGGGGAGTTTTTCCTGCTTCTACTTCAATCGCTTTTCATGGCATGTAGGCAGATGAGGGCACATCCTTAAAGAAAGTGCATGAAATACTCAAAATCAAGGGTGGTTTCTATAATTGTATTCTCAAACAAGGCTTTTCCACATCCTTTTTAACAAATATCATCGCTCTCCACATCCTAAACCCTAAACCCTAAACCCTAAACCCTAAAACCCTAAAACCCTAAACCCTAAACCCTAAAACCCTAAACCCTAAACCTATGATAGATAGCTCCAAGCTTGGTGACTCATCCTCTATCTTTGATATAATGCCTCACTGCTAGGGTAAAGTATTGTATTCATTCTGCCTCGCATGAGCAATATGTCATGTCGTAAGTGAGTGGAAGATTACATGCAAATAAACTTCACATGTATAAAATGTGTAGCAAAGGCAGAAGAAAGCTTTGTGAATGTCACTTGAATCTAATGCTTGGACGCTGGACACCCATGTCAGCTGCTCAAATGCCCCATGCGCGAAACTTGAAGTCAAGGCATTGCATGCATTTCAGATTCTCAAACACGCTTTTCTTCTTCTCTTCTTCATATCACATGGGATGAGAAGAAAGGGTGAGAGAGGCACATAAGAGCAGTAAAAGCAACATTTTTTTTTTTTGTCATGGTTTCTCTAAATGTCTCGAATAGATGCAGGAGAGTTTGGAAGATGCACATACAGTCTTTCGAACTCTGTAATCCATTGTACAAAATTGACATTTCAAATCCTAGGATACTCCTTCTGAAAGTTTAAATTCTCATTGCATATTTGGATAGGTGGGCTGCCCTACCTTAGCTTAACAAAGCTCATGTCTTCTAAAATGAGAAGAATTTGGTCTTGAAGTCTAGCATTTCTCTCCACCATACAAGGATTTTCTATCTATATCAAGCAGAATTTGGTTGGGGAGTTTTTCCTGCTTCTACTTCAATCGCTTTTCATGGCATGTAGGCAGATGAGGGCACATCCTTAAAGAAAGTGCATGAAATACTCAAAATCAAGGGTGGTTTCTATAATTGTATTCTCAAACAAGGCTTTTCCACATCCTTTTTAACAAATATCATCGCTCTCCACATCCTAAACCCTAAACCCTAAACCCTAAAACCCTAAAACCCTAAACCCTAAACCCTAAAACCCTAAACCCTAAACCTATGATAGATAGCTCCAAGCTTGGTGACTCATCCTCTATCTTTGATATAATGCCTCACTGCTAGGGTAAAGTATTTTATTCATTCTGCCTCGCATGAGCAATATGTCATGTCGTAAGTGAGTGGAAGATTACATGCAAATAAACTTCACATGTATAAAATGTGTAGCAAAGGCAGAAGAAAGCTTTGTGAATGTCACTTGAATCTAATGCCTGGACGCTGGACACCCATGTCAGCTGCTCAAATGCCCCATGCGCGAAATACTCAAAATCAAGGGTGGTTTCTATAATTGTATTCTCAAACAAGGCTTTTCCACATCCTTTTTAACAAATATCATCGCTCTCCACATCCTAAACCCTAAACCCTAAACCCTAAACCCTAAAACCCTAAAACCCTAAACCCTAAAACCCTAAACCCTAAACCCTAAAACCTAAACCCTAAAACCCTAAAACCCTAAAACCCTAAACCCTAAACCCTAAACCCTAAAACCCTAAAACCCAAAACCCCAAAACCCTTAAATCCTAAAACCCTAAACCCTAAACCCTAAACCAAGCGCAATGACCAATTATGTGAATCAATGGTTGCTCTCGTACTAAGTTGGATTACTATTGCAGCACCGCTCATCAGTAGGGTAAAACTAACCTGTCGTACGACGGTCTAAACCCAACTCACATTCCCTATTTGTGGGTGAACAATCCAACACTTGGTGAATTTTGCTTCGCAATGATAGGAAGAGCCGACATCGAAGGATCAAAAGCAATGTCGCTATGAACGCTTGGCTACCACAAGCCAGTTATCCCTATGGTAACTTTTCTGACACCTCTAGCTTCAAATTTTGAAACACTAAAGGATCGATAGACCATGCTTTCACAGTTTGTATTCGTACTGAAAATCAAAATCAAATGAGCTTTTACCCTTTTCTTCCACACGAGATTTCTATTCTCATTGAGCTCATCTTAGGACACTTGCGTTATCTTTTAACAGATGTGCCGCCCCAGCCAAACTCCCCACCTGACAATGTCTTCCGCCTGGATCGGCGCGCGGACGTGCCTTAAGACCAGAAGGAAGGGCCCAGCCCCACCTCCCTCACGGAGTAAGTAAAATAACATTAAAAGTAGTGGTATTTCACTTGCAGACCCCCGACAGCCTCCGGGGTCAATTCGCAGACCCCTAGACCCAGCCCTCAGAGCTAATCCTTTTCCCAAAGTTACGGTTCCGTTTTGCCGACTTCCCTTACCTACATTGTTCTATCAACCAGAGGCTGTTGACCTTGGAGACCTGATGCAGTTATGAGTACGATCGCGTGTGATCGGCAATCGCTCCTCCAGATTTTCACTGGTCGTCGGGGGCGCATCGGACACCGCGAGACGTGCGGTGCTTTACCAGCCGCTAATCCGATTTCAGGGTGGGCGGGCTGTTAAAAAGAAAAGAGAACTCTTCTCGGGACCCCGCCGGCATCTCCAGATTCGGTCACGTTACTGCCCACCACCACGTCCTGGTTCGGGAATATTGACCCGATTCCCTTTCGAAGCGCGGCGCAGTGTGCCCTTGACATAGGACTGCCCCATCTCTTAGGATCGACTAACCCATGTCCAATTGCTGTTCACATGGAACCTTTCTCCACTTCTGTCTTCAAAGTTCTCATTTGAATATTTGCTACTACCACCAAGATGTTCATTGGGGGCCGTTTCACTCGGGCTCATCGAGGCCTCGCACTTGCCCCGATGGCCGAGGTATAGGTCACACACTTCAGTGCCATCCATTTTCGGGGCTAGTTGATTCGGCAAGTGAGTTGTTACACACTCCTTAGCGGATTTTGAGTTCCATGACCACCGTCCTGCTGTCTTAATCAATCAACACCCTTTGTGGGATCTAGGTTAGCGCGCAGTTCGGCACCGTAACCCGGCTTTCGGTTCATCTCGCATCGCCAGTTCTGCTTACCAAAAATGGCCCACTTGGAGCTCCCATTCTGCACCGGGGTTCAATAGAGCAACCTCGGCCACTTACCTATTTAGGGTTTGAGAATAGGTCGAGGGTGTTACACCCCCCGATGCCTCTAATCATTCGCTTTACTCGATAAAACTGCGCAATGAGCTCCAGTTATCCTGAGGGAAACTTCAGAGGGAATCGGCTACTAGATGGTTAATCTCAAGGTCCAATTCATCATTGTGATGCACATTGAAAGATATCAGGGAAATGTCTTGCTTTATTGGGGTTTTCTAGTTTAGAGGAGTCATATACGGAATTGAAGTAGAAGACTATCTAGTGCAATAAGAAGCACAAGAGGCATAGTGTTATGAATGGATGGAAGGGAGTCATGGCTGCTCATTGGCTTTGTCTTACTTACTCTTATGGGCTTTTGAACATCTCTTAAGTGTGTTCTTCATATTAGAACATCATTCATGAGGTATTCTTGTTTTTATTTAAATTTTGGTTTTGTATTATGGGTTTTATATTAGAAAAAGCAAGTAAGACTATCCTGAGCATACGTTGATGCTTTGACAAACGTTTCATCCATTACGCTCTTATATATTTGTTTTCATTATTGTGACAAGTCATGATTCATTTTGAGTTCTTTTTTTTTTAATTTGCAAAGGTGTATGCCTTTATTTATGATAAGAAAGATTGTGTTCCTTCACATTGTGATTTTCCCATTGTGTCTTGCTCTCAGGATGAAAATTTGAAGTCAATGTATTGAGAAAATTTTCTCCATATGTAAAGGTTTTTAGAGCTAAGAATGTTGGAAATTGTGGTCCACCAACCATTCAATCATTGATTCCGTCGAAATGCTATAGATATTTATGACGCCGCAAATATCTACCCCCCTCTATTCGGATGGAAGTATCCGGGGGCGTTGTAAAGGGGAGATGAGGCTCGGGCAAAGGGGAGATGTGTGAGAAGTGGGGCGTTGTAAAGGGGAGATGAGGCTCGGGCAAAGGGGAGATGTGTGAAAAGAGGAGATGACGCTGGGCAAAGGCAAGATGTGTGGAAAGAGGAGATGAGGCTCCGGCAAAGGGGAGATGTGTGAAAAGAGGAGATGAGGCTCGGGCAAAGGGGAGATGTGTGAAAAGAGGGCCGAAGGAGAGATGTGTGAAAAGCAAAAAGAGGGGAGACGAGGCTCGAGATGTGTGAAAAGAGGGACGAAGGAGAGATGTGTGAAAAGAAAAAAGAGGGGAGACAAGGCTCGAGCAAAAAGAGGGGAGACGAGGCTCGGGCTACGGCGAAGGCAAAGGCAAAGTTTATTAATAATTATATTTATATTAACGAGTAGGGGCAAGAAGGATTAGAGCTCATGACCTCTTAGCTCAGACAAAAGGATCGCCTAGACCGTGGAACCACGAGCTGTACTAGCGACTGAAATTTTGTGGACTTTTGCTATTTCTACTAATCCACAAAGCCTGAGTGAACAAGACATAAGTGAATAGGGCATACAGTGTATTCCCTCACGCGTCTATGCTTTCCCACCATTGCAGGCACTCTCTAGCAAGGCAACCTGCAGCCCGCCTCCGCCTTCGCCTCAAGCTTCCTTCAGCACTCTTTGTCATCCTCTAGAAGTTCCTCTTTTCGTAACCTGCCCCAGCCCTCTTTCTCCCCTCTTTTCGTTCCCATCCTCTAGAAGTTCCTCTCCCTTCATTGCCTATAGATTACGGGAGGGTGAATGCATTAGGCGAAGCTAGGATTGCCCTTGAACCTTTTCCAAATCTCTAGTTTGACCCATCTTCCTTTTTGTATAGGTAGCTTGGAAGTAGCTTATGAACTATCTTCGATTCAAGAAGTGTATGTAAATCAGCCTTCTTGGACAGTTGCGCTTGACTTGTATGCACTCCTGTACTTCATGGCACTAGACCTCACCAGGAATTGGGCTCAAGCTTGTACTCAATAGTGCAATGGCAACATAAGCATTGTTGGACTGAAGCAAACCTAAGCATGGGTTAGGTCTAGTCACGGCCATGTGGAGACTGCATATGGAGTTTTGGTGGACACCAACTACTGCATGGGTCGAGATTCTACGTTTCTCGTTCTCTCCCAGACTGGTTGGCCGAATCATCGGTCTGCCTCCGGGCTGGTACATGCGATTCCTACATTCAGTATCGTGTGGATTCTAGCCTATGATTGATAGCTCCAAGCTTGGTGACTCATCCTCTATCTTTGATATAATGCCTCACTGCTAGGGTAAAGTATTGTATTCATTCTGCCTCGCATGAGCAATATGTCATGTCGTAAGTGAGTGGAAGATTACATGCAAATAAACTTCACATGTATAAAATGTGTAGCAAAGGCAGAAGAAAGCTTTGTGAATGTCACTTGAATCTAATGCCTGGACGCTGGACACCCATGTCAGCTGCTCAAATGCCCCATGCGCGAAACTTGAAGTCAAGGCATTGCATGCATTTCAGATTCTCAAACACGCTTTTCTTCTTCTCTTCTTCATATCACATGGGATGAGAAGAAAGGGTGAGAGAGGCACATAAGAGCAGTAAAAGCAACATTTTTTTTTTTTGTCATGGTTTCTCTAAATGTCTCGAATAGATGCAGGAGAGTTTGGAAGATGCACATACAGTCTTTCGAACTCTGTAATCCATTGTACAAAATTGACATTTCAAATCCTAGGATACTCCTTCCGAAAGTTTAAATTCTCATTGCATATTTGGATAGGTGGGCTGCCCTACCTTAGCTTAACAAAGCTCATGTCTTCTAAAATGAGAAGAATTTGGTCTTGAAGTCTAGCATTTCTCTCCACCATACAAGGATTTTCTATCTATATCAAGCAGAATTTGGTTGGGGAGATTTTCCTGCTTCTACTTCAATCGCTTTTCATGGCATGTAGGCAGATGAGGGCACATCCTTAAAGAAAGTGCATGAAATACTCAAAATCAAGGGTGGTTTCTATAATTGTATTCTCAAACAAGGCTTTTCCACATCCTTTTTAACAAATATCATCGCTCTTCGACATCCTAAACCCTAAACCCTAAACCCTAAACCCTAAAACCCTAAACCCTAAACCCTAAAACCCTAAACCCTAAACCCTAAACCCTAAAACCCTAAAACCCTAAACCCTAAACCCTAAACCCTAAAACCCTAAAACCCAAAACCCCAAAACCCCAAAACCCTTAAATCCTAAAACCCTAAACCCTAAACCCTAAACCAAGCGCAATGACCAATTATGTGAATCAATGGTTGCTCTCGTACTAAGTTGGATTACTATTGCAGCACCGCTCATCAGTAGGGTAAAACTAACCTGTCGTACGACGGTCTAAACCCAGCTCACATTCCCTATTTGTGGGTGAACAATCCAACACTTGGTGAATTTTGCTTCGCAATGATAGGAAGAGCCGACATCGAAGGATCAAAAGCAATGTCGCTATGAACGCTTGGCTGCCACAAGCCAGTTATCCCTATGGTAACTTTTCTGACACCTCTAGCTTCAAATTTTGAAACACTAAAGGATCGATAGACCATGCTTTCACAGTTTGTATTCGTACTGAAAATCAAAATCAAATGAGCTTTTACCCTTTTCTTCCACACGAGATTTCTATTCTCATTGAGCTCATCTTAGGACACTTGCGTTATCTTTTAACAGATGTGCCGCCCCAGCCAAAGTCCCCACCTGACAATGTCTTCCGCCTGGATCGGCGCGCGGACGTGCCTTAAGACCAGAAGCAAGGGCCCAGCCCGACCTCCCAGCCCTCAGAGCTAATCCTTTTCCCAAAGTTACGGTTCCGTTTTGCCGACTTCCCTTACCTACATTGTTCTATCGACCAGAGGCTGTTGACCTTGGAGACCTGATGCAGTTATGAGTACGATCGCGTGTGATCGGCAATCGCTCCTCCAGATTTTCACGGGTCGTCGGGGGCGCATCGGACACCGCGAGACGTGCGGTGCTTTACCAGCCGCTAATCCGATTTCAGGGTGGGCGGGCTGTTAAAAAGAAAAGAGAACTCTTCTCGGGACCCCGCCGGCATCTCCAGATTCGGTCACGTTACTGCCCACCACCACGTCCTGGTTCGGGAATATTGACCCGATTCCCTTTCGAAGCGCGGCGCAGTGTGCCCTTGACATAGGACTGCCCCATCTCTTAGGATCGACTAACCCATGTCCAATTGCTGTTCACATGGAACCTTTCTCCACTTCTGTCTTCAAAGTTCTCATTTGAATATTTGCTACTACCACCAAGATGTTCATTGGGGGCCGTTTCACTCGGGCTCATCGAGGCCTCGCACTTGCCCCGATGGCCGAGGTATAGGTCACACACTTCAGTGCCATCCATTTTCGGGGCTAGTTGATTCGGCAAGTGAGTTGTTACACACTCCTTAGCGGATTTTGAGTTCCATGACCACCGTCCTGCTGTCTTAATCAATCAACACCCTTTGTGGGATCTAGGTTAGCGCGCAGTTCGGCACCGTAACCCGGCTTTCGGTTCATCTCGCATCGCCAGTTCTGCTTACCAAAAATGGCCCACTTGGAGCTCCCATTCTGCACCGGGGTTCAATAGAGCAACCTCGGCCACTTACCTATTTAGGGTTTGAGAATAGGTCGAGGGTGTTACACCCCCCGATGCCTCTAATCATTCGCTTTACTCGATAAAACTGCGCAATGAGCTCCAGTTATCCTGAGGGAAACTTCAGAGGGAATCGGCTACTAGATGGTTAATCTCAAGGTCCAATTCATCATTGTGATGCACATTGAAAGATATCAGGGAAATGTCTTGCTTTATTGGGGTTTTCTAGTTTAGAGGAGTCATATACGGAATTGAAGTAGAAGACTATCTAGTGCAATAAGAAGCACAAGAGGCATAGTGTTATGAATGGATGGAAGGGAGTCATGGCTGCTCATTGGCTTTGTCTTACTTACTCTTATGGGCTTTTGAACATCTCTTAAGTGTGTTCTTCATATTAGAACATCATTCATGAGGTCTTCTTGTTTTTATTTAAATTTTGGTTTTGTATTATGGGTTTTATATTAGAAAAAGCAAGTAAGACTCTCCTGAGCATACGTTGATGCTTTGAAAAACGTTTCGTCCATTACGCTCTTATATATTTGTTTTCATTATTGTGACAAGTCATGCTTCATTTTGAGTTCTTTTTTTTTTAATTTGCAAAGGTGTATGCCTTTATTTATGATAAGAAAGATTGTGTTCCTTCACATTGTGATTTTCCCATTGTGTCTTGCTCTCAGGATGAAAACTTGAAGTCAATGTATTGAGAAAATTTTCTCCATATGTAAAGGTTTTTAGAGCTAAGAATGTTGGAAATTGTGGTCCACATAGTACAAAATTAAAATTTTCTTCATATGTAATGGTTTTGAGAGCTAAGAATGTTAGAAATGATCCATATAGTACAAAATCAGCTCATTGGATTAAGATGGGGTGTTGGTATATTTTGGTGGTTGAAACTTGTCTTCGAGGGTGTGCTTACTTGTCTTCATATGTAAAGGTTTTGAGAGCTAAGAATGTTACAAAATCAGCGTATATTTTGGTGGTTGAAACTTGTCTTCGAGGGTGTGCTTTTGTGATTCCTAAACCAATCAAACCTGAATTTTTCTAAGGTGTATTACTCTTTATTGTTGAATAGAGGTGTTGGATAAACGTATTTTATAATGAGTTCATGAGGTTATGTATAAGATGGGTTTAGTGAATTATTCATTAAAGAAAGGAAGGTGCAAAATATTTGATGGCAATGTGTGATAGGGGAAGGGAAAAGAGGGACGTAAATGGAAGGCATACATCCAATAGGCTAATTTCATGAATTATTCTTAACATTGTTTTTCGCCCCGGGATCTATTGCTATATCCGGCTCACCGTCGTAACATGAACTGGACGATCCATCAATACGTGGGAGGACAGTCCGTCCCAATTTAGAACATTCCTGACTCTCCCACAAAAGAAGGAAAAAAAAAGATCACAGAAAAGGAGATGGGGTGTATCTACTTATGCATCAAGATCTGGGATGGAAGGATTCGAACCTCCAAATGAGGGGACCAAAACCCGCTGCCTTACCACTTGGCCACGCCCCATACATATTTGATATAATGAATATCCCATACTTCGACTCTCATGTCAACCCCCCTTCCTGAATGGGTTGTGCAGATATGACTCCGGCAGGAATTGAAAGATGGTGACTAGGAATCAAAAGATAATAAATTCCCGTCAAACTTGGTGTGAAGGGATTTGTTTCACCAACCATTCAATCATTGATTCCATCGAAATGCTATAGATATTTATGACGCCGCAAATATCTACCCCCCTCTATTCGGATGGAAGTATCCGGGGGCGTTGTAAAGGGGAGATGAGGCTCGGGCAAAGGGGAGATGTGTGAAAAGTGGGGCGTTGTAAAGGGGAGATGAGGCTCGGGCAAAGGGGAGATGTGCGAAAAGAGGAGATGAGGCTGGGCAAAGGCGAGATGTGTGGAAAGAGGAGATGAGGCTCCGGCAAAGGGGAGATGTGTGAAAAGAGGAGATGAGGCTCGGGCAAAGGGGAGATGTGTGAAAAGAGGGACGAAGGAGAGATGTGTGAAAAGCAAAAAGAGGGGAGACGAGGCTCGAGATGTGTGAAAAGAGGGACGAAGGAGAGATGTGTGAAAAGAAAAAAGAGGGGAGACAAGGCTCGAGGAAAAACAAGGGAGACGAGGCTCGGGCTACGGTGAAGGCAAAGGCAAAGTTTATTAATAATTATATTTATATTAACGAGTAGGGGCAGGCAGGATTAGAGCTCATGACCTCTTAGCTTAGACAAAAGGATCGCCTAGACCGTGGAACCACGAGCTGTACTAGCGACTGAAATTTTGTGGACTTTTGCTATTTCTACTAATCCACAAAGCCTGAGTGAACAAGACATAAGTGAATAGGGCATACAGTGTATTCCCTCACGCGTCTATGCTTTCCCACCATTGCAGGCACCCTCTAGCAAGGCAACCTGCAGCCCGCCTCCGCCTTCGCCTCAAGCTTCCTTCAGCACTCTTTGTCATCCTCTAGAAGTTCCTCTTTTCGTAACCTGCCCCAGCCCTCTTTCTCCCCTCTTTTCGTTCCCATCCTCTAGAAGTTCCTCTCCCTTCATTGCCTATAGATTACGGGAGGGTGAATGCATTAGGCGAAGCTAGGATTGCCCTTGAACCTTTTCCAAATCTCTAGTTTGACCCATCTTCCTTTTTGTATAGGTAGCTTGGAAGTAGCTTATGAACTATCTTCGATTCAAGAAGTGTATGTAAATCAGCCTTCTTGGACAGTTGCGCTTGACTTGTATGCACTCCTGTACTTCATGGCACTAGACCTCACCAGGAATTGGGCTCAAGCTTGTACTCAATAGTGCAATGGCAACATAAGCATTGTTGGACTGAAGCAAACCTAAGCATGGGTTAGGTCTAGTCACGGCCATGTGGAGACTGCATATGGAGTTTTGGTGGACACCAACTACTGCATGGGTCGAGATTCTACGTTTCTCGTTCTCTCCCAGACTGGTTGGCCGAATCATTGGTCTGCCTCCGGGCTGGTACATGCGATTCCTACATTCAGTATCATGTGGATTCTAGCCTATGATTGATAGCTCCAAGCTTGGTGACTCATCCTCTATCTTTGATATAATGCCTCACTGCTAGGGTAAAGTATTGTATTCATTCTGCCTCGCATGAGCAATATGTCATGTCGTAAGTGAGTGGAAGATTACATGCAAATAAACTTCACATGTATAAAATGTGTAGCAAAGGCAGAAGAAAGCTTTGTGAATGTCACTTGAATCTAATGCCTGGACGCTGGACACTCATGTCAGCTGCTCAAATGCCCCATGCGCGAAACTTGAAGTCAAGGCATTGCATGCATTTCAGATTCTCAAACACGCTTTTCTTCTTCTCTTCTTCATATCACATGGGATGAGAAGAAAGGGTGAGAGAGGCACATAAGAGCAGTAAAAGCAACATTTTTTTTTTTTGTCATGGTTTCTCTAAATGTCTCGAATAGATGCAGGAGAGTTTGGAAGATGCACATACACCCTAAACCCTAAAACCCTAAACCCTAAACCCTAAACCCTAAACCCTAAAACCCTAAAACCCTAAACCCTAAACCCTAAACCCTAAAAAGATGAGGGCACATCCATCGAAATGCTATAGATATTTATGACGCCGCAAATATCTACCCCCCTCTATTCGGATGGAAGTATCCGGGGGCGTTGTAAAGGGGAGATGAGGCTCGGGCAAAGGGGAGATGTGTGAAAAGTGGGGCGTTGTAAAGGGGAGATGAGGCTCGGGCAAAGGGGAGATGTGCGAAAAGAGGAGATGAGGCTGGGCAAAGGCGAGATGTGTGGAAAGAGGAGATGAGGCTCCGGCAAAGGGGAGATGTGTGAAAAGAGGAGATGAGGCTCGGGCAAAGGGGAGATGTGTGAAAAGAGGGACGAAGGAGAGATGTGTGAAAAGCAAAAAGAGGGGAGACGAGGCTCGAGATGTGTGAAAAGAGGGACGAAGGAGAGATGTGTGAAAAGAAAAAAGAGGGGAGACAAGGCAAAGTTTATTAATAATTATATTTATATTAACGAGTAGGGGCAAGCAGGATTAGAGCTCATGACCTCTTAGCTTAGACAAAAGGATCGCCTAGACCGTGGAACCACGAGCTGTACTAGCGACTGAAATTTTGTGGACTTTTGCTATTTCTACTAATCCACAAAGCCTGAGTGAACAAGACATAAGTGAATAGGGCATACAGTGTATTCCCTCACGCGTCTATGCTTTCCCACCATTGCAGGCACTCTCTAGCAAGGCAACCTGCAGCCTGCCTCCGCCTCCGCCTCAAGCTTCCTTCAACACTCTTTGTCATCCTCTAGAAGTTCCTCTTTTCGTAACCTGCCCCAGCCCTCTTTCTCCCCTCTTTTCGTTCCCATCCTCTAGAAGTTCCTCTCCCTTCATTGCCTATAGATTACGGGAGGGTGAATGCATTAGGCGAAGCTAGGATTGCCCTTGAACCTTTTCCAAATCTCTAGTTTGACCCATCTTCCTTTTTGTATAGGTAGCTTGGAAGTAGCTTATGAACTATCTTCGATTCAAGAAGTGTATGTAAATCAGCCTTCTTGGACAGTTGCGCTTGACTTGTATGCACTCCTGTACTTCATGGCACTAGACCTCACCAGGAATTGGGCTCAAGCTTGTACTCAATAGTGCAATGGCAACATAAGCATTGTTGGACTGAAGCAAACCTAAGCATGGGTTAGGTCTAGTCACGGCCATGTGGAGACTGCATATGGAGTTTTGGTGGACACCAACTACTGCATGGGTCGAGATTCTACGTTTCTCGTTCTCTCCCAGACTGGTTGGCCGAATCATCGGTCTGCCTCCGGGCTGGTACATGCGATTCCTACATTCAGTATCGTGTGGATTCTAGCCTATGATTGATAGCTCCAAGCTTGGTGACTCATCCTCTATCTTTGATATAATGCCTCACTGCTAGGGTAAAGTATTGTATTCATTCTGCCTCGCATGAGCAATATGTCATGTCGTAAGTGAGTGGAAGATTACATGCAAATAAACTTCACATGTATAAAATGTGTAGCAAAGGCAGAAGAAAGCTCTGTGAATGTCACTTGAATCTAATGCCTGGATGCTGGACACCCATGTCAGCTTCTCAAATGCCCCATGCGCGAAACTTGAAGTCAAGGCATTGCATGCATTTCAGATTCTCAAACACGCTTTTCTTCTTCTCTTCTTCATATCACATGGGATGAGAAGAAAGGGTGAGAGAGGCACATAAGAGCAGTAAAAGCAACATTTTTTTTTTTTGTCATGGTTTCTCTAAATGTCTCGAATAGATGCAGGATAGTTTGGAAGATGCACATACAGTCTTTCGAACTCTGTAATCCATTGTACAAAATTGACATTTCAAATCCTAGGATACTCCTTCCGAAAGTTTAAATTCTCATTGCATATTTGGATAGGTGGGCTGCCCTACCTTAGCTTAACAAAGCTCATGTCTTCTAAAATGAGAAGAATTTGGTCTTGAAATCTAGCATTTCTCTCCACCATACAAGGATTTTCTATCTATATCAAGCAGAATTTGGTTGGGGAGATTTTCCTGCTTCTACTTCAATCGCTTTTCATGGCATGTAGGCAGATGAGGGCACATCCTTAAAGAAAGTGCATGAAATACTCAAAATCAAGGGTGGTTTCTATAATTGTATTCTCAAACAAGGCTTTTCCACATCCTTTTTAACAAATATCATCGCTCTCCACATCCTAAACCCTAAACCCTAAACCCTAAACCCTAAAACCCTAAAACCCTAAACCCTAAACCCTAAAACCCTAAACCCTAAACCTATGATAGATAGCTCCAAGCTTGGTGACTCATCCTCTATCTTTGATATAATGCCTCACTGCTAGGGTAAAGTATTGTATTCATTCTGCCTCGCATGAGCAATATGTCATGTCGTAAGTGAGTGGAAGATTACATGCAAATAAACTTCACATGTATAAAATGTGTAGCAAAGGCAGAAGAAAGCTTTGTGAATGTCACTTGAATCTAATGCCTGGACGCTGGACACCCATGTCAGCTGCTCAAATGCCCCATGCGCGAAACTTGAAGTCAAGGCATTGCATGTATTTCAGATTCTCAAACACGCTTTTCTTCTTCTCTTCTTCATATCACATGGGATGAGAAGAAAGGGTGAGAGAGGCACATAAGAGCAGTAAAAGCAACATTTTTTTTTTTTGTCATGGTTTCTCTAAATGTCTCGAATAGATGCAGGAGAGTTTGGAAGATGCACATACAGTCTTTCGAACTCTGTAATCCATTGTACAAAATTGACATTTCAAATCCTAGGATACTCCTTCCGAAAGTTTAAATTCTCATTGCATATTTGGATAGGTGGGCTGCCCTACCTTAGCTTAACAAAGCTCATGTCTTCTAAAATGAGAAGAATTTGGTCTTGAAGTCTAGCATTTCTCTCCACCATACAAGGATTTTCTATCTATCAAGCAGAATTTGGTTGGGGAGTTTTTCCTGCTTCTACTTCAATCGCTTTTCATGGCATGTAGGCAGATGAGGGCACATCCTTAAAGAAAGTGCATGAAATACTCAAAATCAAGGGTGGTTTCTATAATTGTATTCTCAAACAAGGCTTTTCCACATCCTTTTTAACAAATATCATCGCTCTCCACATCCTAAACCCTAAACCCTAAACCCTAAACCCTAAAACCCTAAAACCCTAAACCCTAAACCCTAAAACCCTAAACCCTAAACCCTAAAACCTAAACCCTAAAACCCTAAAACCCTAAACCCTAAACCCTAAACCCTAAAACCCTAAAACCCAAAACCCCAAAACCCTTAAATCCTAAAACCCTAAACCCTAAACCCTAAACCAAGCGCAATGACCAATTATGTGAATCAATGGTTGCTCTCGTACTAAGTTGGATTACTATTGCAGCACCGCTCATCAGTAGGGTAAAACTAACCTGTCGTACGACGGTCTAAACCCAGCTCACATTCCCTATTTGTGGGTGAACAATCCAACACGTGGTGAATTTTGCTTCGCAATGATAGGAAGAGCCGACATCGAAGGATCAAAAGCAATGTCGCTATGAACGCTTGGCTACCACAAGCCAGTTATCCCTATGGTAACTTTTCTGACACCTCTAGCTTCAAATTTTGAAACACTAAAGGATCGATAGACCATGCTTTCACAGTTTGTATTCGTACTGAAAATCAAAATCAAATGAGCTTTTACCCTTTTCTTCCACACGAGATTTCTATTCTCATTGAGCTCATCTTAGGACACTTGCGTTATCTTTTAACAGATGTGCCGCCCCAGCCAAACTCCCCACCTGACAATGTCTTCCGCCTGGATCGGCGCGCGGACGTGCCTTAAGACCAGAAGGAAGGGCCCAGCCCCACCTCCCTCACGGAGTAAGTAAAATAACATTAAAAGTAGTGGTATTTCACTTGCAGACCCCCGACAGCCTCCGGGGTCAATTCGCAGACCCCTAGACCCAGCCCTCAGAGCTAATCCTTTTCCCAAAGTTACGGTTCCGTTTTGCCGACTTCCCTTACCTACATTGTTCTATCGACCAGAGGCTGTTGACCTTGGAGACCTGATGCAGTTATGAGTACGATCGCGTGTGATCGGCAATCGCTCCTCCAGATTTTCACTGGTCGTCGGGGGCGCATCGGACACCGCGAGACGTGCGGTGCTTTACCAGCCGCTAATCCGATTTCAGGGTGGGCGGGCTGTTAAAAAGAAAAGAGAACTCTTCTCGGGACCCCGCCGGCATCTCCAGATTCGGTCACGTTACTGCCCACCACCACGTCCTGGTTCGGGAATATTGACCCGATTCCCTTTCGAAGCGCAGCGCAGTGTGCCCTTGACATAGGACTGCCCCATCTCTTAGGATCGACTAACCCATGTCCAATTGCTGTTCACATGGAACCTTTCTCCACTTCTGTCTTCAAAGTTCTCATTTGAATATTTGCTACTACCACCAAGATGTTCATTGGGGGCCGTTTCACTCGAGCTCATCGAGGCCTCGCACTTGCCCCGATGGCCGGGGTATAGGTCACACACTTCAGTGCCATCCATTTTCGGGGCTAGTTGATTCGGCAAGTGAGTTGTTACACACTCCTTAGCGGATTTTGAGTTCCATGACCACCGTCCTGCTGTCTTAATCAATCAACACCCTTTGTGGGATCTAGGTTAGCGCACAGTTCGGCACCATAACCCGGCTTTCGGTTCATCTCGCATCGCCAGTTCTGCTTACCAAAAATGGCCCACTTGGAGCTCCCATTCTGCACCGGGGTTCAAAGGAGCAACCTCGGCCACTTACCTATTTAGGGTTTGAGAATAGGTCGAGGGTGTTACACCCCCCGATGCCTCTAATCATTCGCTTTACTCGATAAAACTGCGCAATGAGCTCCAGTTATCCTGAGGGAAACTTCAGAGGGAATCGGCTACTAGATGGTTAATCTCAAGGTCCAATTCATCATTGTGATGCACATTGAAAGATATCAGGGAAATGTCTTGCTTTATTGGGGTTTTCTAGTTTAGAGGAGTCATATACGGAATTGAAGTAGAAGACTATCTAGTGCAATAAGAAGCACAAGAGGCATAGTGTTATGAATGGATGGAAGGGAGTCATGGCTGCTCATTGGCTTTGTCTTACTTACTCTTATGGGCTTTTGAACATCTCTTAAGTGTGTTCTTCATATTAGAACATCATTCATGAGGTATTCTTGTTTTTATTTAAATTTTGGTTTTGTATTATGGGTTTTATATTAGAAAAAGCAAGTAAGACTATCCTGAGCATACGTTGATGCTTTGACAAACGTTTCATCCATTACGCTCTTATATATTTGTTTTCATTATTGTGACAAGTCATGATTCATTTTGAGTTCTTTTTTTTTTAATTTGCAAAGGTGTATGCCTTTATTTATGATAAGAAAGATTGTGTTCCTTCACATTGTGATTTTCCCATTGTGTCTTGCTCTCAGGATGAAAATTTGAAGTCAATGTATTGAGAAAATTTTCTCCATATGTAAAGGTTTTTAGAGCTAAGAATGTTGGAAATTGTGGTCCACCAACCATTCAATCATTGATTCCGTCGAAATGCTATAGATATTTATGACGCCGCAAATATCTACCCCCCTCTATTCGGATGGAAGTATCCGGGGGCGTTGTAAAGGGGAGATGAGGCTCGGGCAAAGGGGAGATGTGTGAGAAGTGGGGCGTTGTAAAGGGGAGATGAGGCTCGGGCAAAGGGGAGATGTGTGAAAAGAGGAGATGACGCTGGGCAAAGGCAAGATGTGTGGAAAGAGGAGATGAGGCTCCGGCAAAGGGGAGATGTGTGAAAAGAGGAGATGAGGCTCGGGCAAAGGGGAGATGTGTGAAAAGAGGGCCGAAGGAGAGATGTGTGAAAAGCAAAAAGAGGGGAGACGAGGCTCGAGATGTGTGAAAAGAGGGACGAAGGAGAGATGTGTGAAAAGAAAAAAGAGGGGAGACAAGGCTCGAGCAAAAAGAGGGGAGACGAGGCTCGGGCTACGGCGAAGGCAAAGGCAAAGTTTATTAATAATTATATTTATATTAACGAGTAGGGGCAAGAAGGATTAGAGCTCATGACCTCTTAGCTCAGACAAAAGGATCGCCTAGACCGTGGAACCACGAGCTGTACTAGCGACTGAAATTTTGTGGACTTTTGCTATTTCTACTAATCCACAAAGCCTGAGTGAACAAGACATAAGTGAATAGGGCATACAGTGTATTCCCTCACGCGTCTATGCTTTCCCACCATTGCAGGCACTCTCTAGCAAGGCAACCTGCAGCCCGCCTCCGCCTTCGCCTCAAGCTTCCTTCAGCACTCTTTGTCATCCTCTAGAAGTTCCTCTTTTCGTAACCTGCCCCAGCCCTCTTTCTCCCCTCTTTTCGTTCCCATCCTCTAGAAGTTCCTCTCCCTTCATTGCCTATAGATTACGGGAGGGTGAATGCATTAGGCGAAGCTAGGATTGCCCTTGAACCTTTTCCAAATCTCTAGTTTGACCCATCTTCCTTTTTGTATAGGTAGCTTGGAAGTAGCTTATGAACTATCTTCGATTCAAGAAGTGTATGTAAATCAGCCTTCTTGGACAGTTGCGCTTGACTTGTATGCACTCCTGTACTTCATGGCACTAGACCTCACCAGGAATTGGGCTCAAGCTTGTACTCAATAGTGCAATGGCAACATAAGCATTGTTGGACTGAAGTAAACCTAAGCATGGGTTAGGTCTAGTCACGGCCATGTGGAGACTGCATATGGAGTTTTGGTGGACACCAACTACTGCATGGGTCGAGATTCTACGTTTCTCGTTCTCTCCCAGACTGGTTGGCCGAATCATCGGTCTGCCTCCGGGCTGGTACATGCGATTCCTACATTCAGTATCGTGTGGATTCTAGCCTATGATTGATAGCTCCAAGCTTGGTGACTCATCCTCTATCTTTGATATAATGCCTCACTGCTAGGGTAAAGTATTGTATTCATTCTGCCTCGCATGAGCAATATGTCATGTCGTAAGTGAGTGGAAGATTACATGCAAATAAACTTCACATGTATAAAATGTGTAGCAAAGGCAGAAGAAAGCTTTGTGAATGTCTATTCTCATTGAGCTCATCTTAGGACACTTGCGTTATCTTTTAACAGATGTGCCGCCCCAGCCAAACTCCCCACCTGACAATGTCTTCCGCCTGGATCGGCGCGCGGACGTGCCTTAAGACCAGAAGCAAGGGCCCAGCCCGACCTCCCAGCCCTCAGAGCTAATCCTTTTCCCAAAGTTACGGTTCCGTTTTGCCGACTTCCCTTACCTACATTGTTCTATCGACCAGAGGCTGTTGACCTTGGAGACCTGATGCAGTTATGAGTACGATCGCGTGTGATCGGCAATCGCTCCTCCAGATTTTCACGGGTCGTCGGGGGCGCATCGGACACCGCGAGACGTGCGGTGCTTTACCAGCTGCTAATCCGATTTCAGGGTGGGCGGGCTGTTAAAAAGAAAAGAGAACTCTTCTCGGGACCCCGCCGGCATCTCCAGATTCGGTCACGTTACTGCCCACCACCACGTCCTGGTTCGGGAATATTGACCCGATTCCCTTTCGAAGCGCGGCACAGTGTGCCCTTGACATAGGACTGCCCCATCTCTTAGGATCGACTAACCCATGTCCAATTGCTGTTCACATGGAACCTTTCTCCACTTCTGTCTTCAAAGTTCTCATTTGAATATTTGCTACTACCACCAAGATGTTCATTGGGGGCCGTTTCACTCGGGCTCATCGAGGCCTCGCACTTGCCCCGATGGCCGAGGTATAGGTCACACACTTCAGTGCCATCCATTTTCGGGGCTAGTTGATTCGGCAAGTGAGTTGTTACACACTCCTTAGCGGATTTTGAGTTCCATGACCACCGTCCTGCTGTCTTAATCAATCAACACCCTTTGTGGGATCTAGGTTAGCGCGCAGTTCGGCACTGTAACCCGGCTTTCGGTTCATCTCGCATCGCCAGTTCTGCTTACCAAAAATGGCCCACTTGGAGCTCCCATTCTGCACCGGGGTTCAACAGAGCAACCTCGGCCACTTACCTATTTAGGGTTTGAGAATAGGTCGAGGGTGTTACACCCCCCGATGCCTCTAATCATTCGCTTTACTCGATAAAACTGCGCAATGAGCTCCAGTTATCCTGAGGGAAACTTCAGAGGGAATCGGCTACTAGATGGTTAATCTCAAGGTCCAATTCATCATTGTGATGCACATTGAAAGATATCAGGGAAATGTCTTGCTTTATTGGGGTTTTCTAGTTTAGAGGAGTCATATACGGAATTGAAGTAGAAGACTATCTAGTGCAATAAGAAGCACAAGAGGCATAGTGTTATGAATGGATGGAAGGGAGTCATGGCTGCTCATTGGCTTTGTCTTACTTACTCTTATGGGCTTTTGAACATCTCTTAAGTGTGTTCTTCATATTAGAACATCATTCATGAGGTCTTCTTGTTTTTATTTAAATTTTGGTTTTGTATTATGGGTTTTATATTAGAAAAAGCAAGTAAGACTCTCCTGAGCATACGTTGATGCTTTGAAAAACGTTTCGTCCATTACGCTCTTATATATTTGTTTTCATTATTGTGACAAGTCATGCTTCATTTTGAGTTCTTTTTTTTTTAATTTGCAAAGGTGTATGCCTTTATTTATGATAAGAAAGGTTGTGTTCCTTCACATTGTGATTTTCCCATTGTGTCTTGCTCTCAGGATGAAAACTTGAAGTCAATGTATTGAGAAAATTTTCTCCATATGTAAAGGTTTTTAGAGCTAAGAATGTTGGAAATTGTGGTCCACATAGTACAAAATTAAAATTTTCTTCATATGTAATGGTTTTGAGAGCTAAGAATGTTAGAAATGATCCATATAGTACAAAATCAGCTCATTGGATTAAGATGGGGTGTTGGTATATTTTGGTGGTTGAAACTTGTCTTCGAGGGTGTGCTTACTTGTCTTCATATGTAAAGGTTTTGAGAGCTAAGAATGTTACAAAATCAGCGTATATTTTGGTGGTTGAAACTTGTCTTCGAGGGTGTGCTTTTGTGATTCCTAAACCAATCAAACCTGAATTTTTCTAAGGTGTATTACTCTTTATTGTTGAATAGAGGTGTTGGATAAACGTATTTTATAATGAGTTCATGAGGTTATGTATAAGATGGGTTTAGTGAATTATTCATTAAAGAAAGGAAGGTGCAAAATATTTGATGGCAATGTGTGATAGGGGAAGGGAAAAGAGGGACGTAAATGGAAGGCATACATCCAATAGGCTAATTTCATGAATTATTCTTAACATTGTTTTTTGCCCCGGGATCTATTGCTATATCCGGCTCATCGTCGTAACATGAACTGGACGATCCATCAATACGTGGGAGGACAGTCCGTCCCAATTTAGAACATTCCTGACTCTCCCACAAAAGAAGGAAAAAAAAAGATCACAGAAAAGGAGATGGGGTGTATCTACTTATGCATCAAGATCTGGGATGGAAGGATTCGAACCTCCGAATGAGGGGACCAAAACCCGCTGCCTTACCACTTGGCCACGCCCCATACATATTTGATATAATGAATATCCCATACTTCGACTCTCATGTCAACCCCCCTTCCTGAATGGGTTGTGCAGATATGACTCCGGCAGGAATTGAAAGATGGTGACTAGGAATCAAAAGATAATAAATTCCCGTGAAACTTGGTGTGAAGGGATTTGTTTCACCAACCATTCAATCATTGATTCCATCGAAATGCTATAGATATTTATGACGCCGCAAATATCTACCCCCCTCTATTCGGATGGAAGTATCCGGGGGCGTTGTAAAGGGGAGATGAGGCTCGGGCAAAGGGGAGATGTGTGAAAAGTGGGGCGTTGTAAAGGGGAGATGAGGCTCGGGCAAAGGGGAGATGTGCGAAAAGAGGAGATGAGGCTGGGCAAAGGCGAGATGTGTGGAAAGAGGAGATGAGGCTCCGGCAAAGGGGAGATGTGTGAAAAGAGGAGATGAGGCTCGGGCAAAGGGGAGATGTGTGAAAAGAGGGACGAAGGAGAGATGTGTGAAAAGCAAAAAGAGGGGAGACGAGGCTCGAGATGTGTGAAAAGAGGGACGAAGGAGAGATGTGTGAAAAGAAAAAAGAGGGGAGACAAGGCAAAGTTTATTAATAATTATATTTATATTAACGAGTAGGGGCAAGCAGGATTAGAGCTCATGACCTCTTAGCTTAGACAAAAGGATCGCCTAGACCGTGGAACCACGAGCTGTACTAGCGACTGAAATTTTGTGGACTTTTGCTATTTCTACTAATCCACAAAGCCTGAGTGAACAAGACATAAGTGAATAGGGCATACAGTGTATTCCCTCACGCGTCTATGCTTTCCCACCATTGCAGGCACTCTCTAGCAAGGCAACCTGCAGCCTGCCTCCGCCTCCGCCTCAAGCTTCCTTCAACACTCTTTGTCATCCTCTAGAAGTTCCTCTTTTCGTAACCTGCCCCAGCCCTCTTTCTCCCCTCTTTTCGTTCCCATCCTCTAGAAGTTCCTCTCCCTTCATTGCCTATAGATTACGGGAGGGTGAATGCATTAGGCGAAGCTAGGATTGCCCTTGAACCTTTTCCAAATCTCTAGTTTGACCCATCTTCCTTTTTGTATAGGTAGCTTGGAAGTAGCTTATGAACTATCTTCGATTCAAGAAGTGTATGTAAATCAGCCTTCTTGGACAGTTGCGCTTGACTTGTATGCACTCCTGTACTTCATGGCACTAGACCTCACCAGGAATTGGGCTCAAGCTTGTACTCAATAGTGCAATGGCAACATAAGCATTGTTGGACTGAAGCAAACCTAAGCATGGGTTAGGTCTAGTCACGGCCATGTGGAGACTGCATATGGAGTTTTGGTGGACACCAACTACTGCATGGGTCGAGATTCTACGTTTCTCGTTCTCTCCCAGACTGGTTGGCCGAATCATCGGTCTGCCTCCGGGCTGGTACATGCGATTCCTACATTCAGTATCGTGTGGATTCTAGCCTATGATTGATAGCTCCAAGCTTGGTGACTCATCCTCTATCTTTGATATAATGCCTCACTGCTAGGGTAAAGTATTGTATTCATTCTGCCTCGCATGAGCAATATGTCATGTCGTAAGTGAGTGGAAGATTACACGCAAATAAACTTCACATGTATAAAATGTGTAGCAAAGGCAGAAGAAAGCTTTGTGAATGTCACTTGAATCTAATGCCTGGATGCTGGACACCCATGTCAGCTTCTCAAATGCCCCATGCGCGAAACTTGAAGTCAAGGCATTGCATGCATTTCAGATTCTCAAACACGCTTTTCTTCTTCTCTTCTTCATATCACATGGGATGAGAAGAAAGGGTGAGAGAGGCACATAAGAGCAGTAAAAGCAACATTTTTTTTTTTTGTCATGGTTTCTCTAAATGTCTCGAATAGATGCAGGAGAGTTTGGAAGATGCACATACAGTCTTTCGAACTCTGTAATCCATTGTACAAAATTGACATTTCAAATCCTAGGATACTCCTTCCGAAAGTTTAAATTCTCATTGCATATTTGGATAGGTGGGCTGCCCTACCTTAGCTTAACAAAGCTCATGTCTTCTAAAATGAGAAGAATTTGGTCTTGAAGTCTAGCATTTCTCTCCACCATACAAGGATTTTCTATCTATATCAAGCAGAATTTGGTTGGGGAGTTTTTCCTGCTTCTACTTCAATCGCTTTTCATGGCATGTAGGCAGATGAGGGCACATCCTTAAAGAAAGTGCATGAAATACTCAAAATCAAGGGTGGTTTCTATAATTGTATTCTCAAACAAGGCTTTTCCACATCCTTTTTAACAAATATCATCGCTCTCCACATCCTAAACCCTAAACCCTAAACCCTAAACCCTAAAACCCTAAAACCCTAAACCCTAAACCCTAAAACCCTAAACCCTAAACCTATGATAGATAGCTCCAAGCTTGGTGACTCATCCTCTATCTTTGATATAATGCCTCACTGCTAGGGTAAAGTATTGTATTCATTCTGCCTCGCATGAGCAATATGTCATGTCGTAAGTGAGTGGAAGATTACATGCAAATAAACTTCACATGTATAAAATGTGTAGCAAAGGCAGAAGAAAGCTTTGTGAATGTCACTTGAATCTAATGCCTGGACGCTGGACACCCATGTCAGCTGCTCAAATGCCCCATGCGCGAAACTTGAAGTCAAGGCATTGCATGCATTTCAGATTCTCAAACACGCTTTTCTTCTTCTCTTCTTCATATCACATGGGATGAGAAGAAAGGGTGAGAGAGGCACATAAGAGCAGTAAAAGCAACATTTTTTTTTTTTGTCATGGTTTCTCTAAATGTCTCGAATAGATGCAGGAGAGTTTGGAAGATGCACATACAGTCTTTCGAACTCTGTAATCCATTGTACAAAATTGACATTTCAAATCCTAGGATACTCCTTCCGAAAGTTTAAATTCTCATTGCATATTTGGATAGGTGGGCTGCCCTACCTTAGCTTAACAAAGCTCATGTCTTCTAAAATGAGAAGAATTTGGTCTTGAAGTCTAGCATTTCTCTCCACCATACAAGGATTTTCTATCTATCAAGCAGAATTTGGTTGGGGAGTTTTTCCTGCTTCTACTTCAATCGCTTTTCATGGCATGTAGGCAGATGAGGGCACATCCTTAAAGAAAGTGCATGAAATACTCAAAATCAAGGGTGGTTTCTATAATTGTATTCTCAAACAAGGCTTTTCCACATCCTTTTTAACAAATATCATCGCTCTCCACATCCTAAACCCTAAACCCTAAACCCTAAACCCTAAAACCCTAAAACCCTAAACCCTAAACCCTAAAACCCTAAACCCTAAACCCTAAAACCTAAACCCTAAAACCCTAAAACCCTAAAACCCTAAACCCTAAACCCTAAACCCTAAAACTCTAAAACCCAAAACCCCAAAACCCTTAAATCCTAAAACCCTAAACCCTAAACCCTAAACCAAGCGCAATGACCAATTATGTGAATCAATGGTTGCTCTCGTACTAAGTTGGATTACTATTGCAGCACCGCTCATCAGTAGGGTAAAACTAACCTGTCGTACGACGGTCTAAACCCAGCTCACATTCCCTATTTGTGGGTGAACAATCCAACACTTGGTGAATTTTGCTTCGCAATGATAGGAAGAGCCGACATCGAAGGATCAAAAGCAATGTCGCTATGAACGCTTGGCTACCACAAGCCAGTTATCCCTATGGTAACTTTTCTGACACCTCTAGCTTCAAATTTTGAAACACTAAAGGATCGATAGACCATGCTTTCACAGTTTGTATTCGTACTGAAAATCAAAATCAAATGAGCTTTTACCCTTTTCTTCCACACGAGATTTCTATTCTCATTGAGCTCATCTTAGGACACTTGCGTTATCTTTTAACAGATGTGCCGCCCCAGCCAAACTCCCCACCTGACAATGTCTTCCGCCTGGATCGGCGCGCGGATGTGCCTTAAGACCAGAAGGAAGGGCCCAGCCCCACCTCCCTCACGGAGTAAGCAAAATAACATTAAAAGTAGTGGTATTTCACTTGCAGACCCCCGACAGCCTCCGGGGTCAATTCGCAGACCCCTAGACCCAGCCCTCAGAGCTAATCCTTTTCCCAAAGTTACGGTTCCGTTTTGCCGACTTCCCTTACCTACATTGTTCTATCGACCAGAGGCTGTTGACCTTGGAGACCTGATGCAGTTATGAGTACGATCGCGTGTGATCGGCAATCGCTCCTCCAGATTTTCACTGGTCGTCGGGGGCGCATCGGACACCGCAAGACGTGCGGTGCTTTACCAGCCGCTAATCCGATTTCAGGGTGGGCGGGCTGTTAAAAAGAAAAGAGAACTCTTCTCGGGACCCCGTCGGCATCTCCAGATTCGGTCACGTTACTGCCCACCACCACGTCCTGGTTCGGGAATATTGACCCGATTCCCTTTCGAAGCGCGGCGCAGTGTGCCCTTGACATAGGACTGCCCCATCTCTTAGGATCGACTAACCCATGTCCAATTGCTGTTCACATGGAACCTTTCTCCACTTCTGTCTTCAAAGTTCTCATTTGAATATTTGCTACTACCACCAAGATGTTCATTGGGGGCCGTTTCACTCGGGCTCATCGAGGCCTCGCACTTGCCCCGATGGCCGGGGTATAGGTCACACACTTCAGTGCCATCCATTTTCGGGGCTAGTTGATTCGGCAAGTGAGTTGTTACACACTCCTTAGCGGATTTTGAGTTCCATGACCACCGTCCTGCTGTCTTAATCAATCAACACCCTTTGTGGGATCTAGGTTAGCGCGCAGTTCGGCACCATAACCCGGCTTTCGGTTCATCTCGCATCGCCAGTTCTGCTTACCAAAAATGGCCCACTTGGAGCTCCCATTCTGCACCGGGGTTCAAAGGAGCAACCTCGGCCACTTACCTATTTAGGGTTTGAGAATAGGTCGAGGGTGTTACACCCCCCGATGCCTCTAATCATTCGCTTTACTCGATAAAACTGCGTAATGAGCTCCAGTTATCCTGAGGGAAACTTCAGAGGGAATCGGCTACTAGATGGTTAATCTCAAGGTCCAATTCATCATTGTGATGCACATTGAAAGATATCAGGGAAATGTCTTGCTTTATTGGGGTTTTCTAGTTTAGAGGAGTCATATACGGAATTGAAGTAGAAGACTATCTAGTGCAATAAGAAGCACAAGAGGCATAGTGTTATGAATGGATGGAAGGGAGTCATGGCTGCTCATTGGCTTTGTCTTACTTACTCTTATGGGCTTTTGAACATCTCTTAAGTGTGTTCTTCATATTAGAACATCATTCATGAGGTATTCTTGTTTTTATTTGAATTTTGGTTTTGTATTATGGGTTTTATATTAGAAAAAGCAAGTAAGACTATCCTGAGCATACGTTGATGCTTTGACAAACGTTTCATCCATTACGCTCTTATATATTTGTTTTCATTATTGTGACAAGTCATGATTCATTTTGAGTTCTTTTTTTTTTAATTTGCAAAGGTGTATGCCTTTATTTATGATAAGAAAGATTGTGTTCCTTCACATTGTGATTTTCCCATTGTGTCTTGCTCTCAGGATGAAAATTTGAAGTCAATGTATTGAGAAAATTTTCTCCATATGTAAAGGTTTTTAGAGCTAAGAATGTTGGAAATTGTGGTCCACCAACCATTCAATCATTGATTCCGTCGAAATGCTATAGATATTTATGACGCCGCAAATATCTACCCCCCTCTATTCGGATGGAAGTATCCGGGGGCGTTGTAAAGGGGAGATGAGGCTCGGGCAAAGGGGAGATGTGTGAGAAGTGGGGCGTTGTAAAGGGGAGATGAGGCTCGGGCAAAGGGGAGATGTGTGAAAAGAGGAGATGACGCTGGGCAAAGGCAAGATGTGTGGAAAGAGGAGATGAGGCTCCGGCAAAGGGGAGATGTGTGAAAAGAGGAGATGAGGCTCGGGCAAAGGGGAGATGTGTGAAAAGAGGGCCGAAGGAGAGATGTGTGAAAAGCAAAAAGAGGGGAGACGAGGCTCGAGATGTGTGAAAAGAGGGACGAAGGAGAGATGTGTGAAAAGAAAAAAGAGGGGAGACAAGGCTCGAGCAAAAAGAGGGGAGACGAGGCTCGGGCTACGGCGAAGGCAAAGGCAAAGTTTATTAATAATTATATTTATATTAACGAGTAGGGGCAAGAAGGATTAGAGCTCATGACCTCTTAGCTCAGACAAAAGGATCGCCTAGACCGTGGAACCACGAGCTGTACTAGCGACTGAAATTTTGTGGACTTTTGCTATTTCTATTAATCCACAAAGCCTGAGTGAACAAGACATAAGTGAATAGGGCATACAGTGTATTCCCTCACGCGTCTATGCTTTCCCACCATTGCAGGCACTCTCTAGCAAGGCAACCTGCAGCCCGCCTCCGCCTTCGCCTCAAGCTTCCTTCAGCACTCTTTGTCATCCTCTAGAAGTTCCTCTTTTCGTAACCTGCCCCAGCCCTCTTTCTCCCCTCTTTTCGTTCCCATCCTCTAGAAGTTCCTCTCCCTTCATTGCCTATAGATTACGGGAGGGTGAATGCATTAGGCGAAGCTAGGATTGCCCTTGAACCTTTTCCAAATCTCTAGTTTGACCCATCTTCCTTTTTGTATAGGTAGCTTGGAAGTAGCTTATGAACTATCTTCGATTCAAGAAGTGTATGTAAATCAGCCTTCTTGGACAGTTGCGCTTGACTTGTATGCACTCCTGTACTTCATGGCACTAGACCTCACCAGGAATTGGGCTCAAGCTTGTACTCAATAGTGCAATGGAAACATAAGCATTGTTGGACTGAAGCAAACCTAAGCATGGGTTAGGTCTAGTCACGGCCATGTGGAGACTGCATATGGAGTTTTGGTGGACACCAACTACTGCATGGGTCGAGATTCTACGTTTCTCGTTCTCTCCCAGACTGGTTGGCCGAATCATCGGTCTGCCTTCGGGCTGGTACATGCGATTCCTACATTCAGTATCGTGTGGATTCTAGCCTATGATTGATAGCTCCAAGCTTGGTGACTCATCCTCTATCTTTGATATAATGCCTCACTGCTAGGGTAAAGTATTGTATTCATTCTGCCTCGCATGAGCAATATGTCATGTCGTAAGTGAGTGGAAGATTACATGCAAATAAACTTCACATGTATAAAATGTGTAGCAAAGGCAGAAGAAAGCTTTGTGAATGTCACTTGAATCTAATGCCTGGACGCTGGACACCCATGTCAGCTGCTCAAATGCCCCATGCGCGAAACTTGAAGTCAAGGCATTGCATGCATTTCAGATTCTCAAACACGCTTTTCTTCTTCTCTTCTTCATATCACATGGGATGAGAAGAAAGGGTGAGAGAGGCACATAAGAGCAGTAAAAGCAACTTTTTTTTTTTTTGTCATGGTTTCTCTAAATGTCTCGAATAGATGCAGGAGAGTTTGGAAGATGCACATACAGTCTTTCGAACTCTGTAATCCATTGTACAAAATTGACATTTCAAATCCTAGGATACTCCTTCCGAAAGTTTAAATTCTCATTGCATATTTGGATAGGTGGGCTGCCCTACCTTAGCTTAACAAAGCTCATGTCTTCTAAAATGAGAAGAATTTGGTCTTGAAGTCTAGCATTTCTCTCCACCATACAAGGATTTTCTATCTATATCAAGCAGAATTTGGTTGGGGAGATTTTCCTGCTTCTACTTCAATCGCTTTTCATGGCATGTAGGCAGATGAGGGCACATCCTTAAAGAAAGTGCATGAAATACTCAAAATCAAGGGTGGTTTCTATAATTGTATTCTCAAACAAGGCTTTTCCACATCCTTTTTAACAAATATCATCGCTCTTCGACATCCTAAACCCTAAACCCTAAACCCTAAACCCTAAAACCCTAAACCCTAAACCCTAAAACCCTAAACCCTAAACCCTAAACCCTAAAACCCTAAAACCCTAAAACCCTAAACCCTAAACCCTAAACCCTAAAACCCTAAAACCCAAAACCCCAAAACCCCAAAACCCTTAAATCCTAAAACCCTAAACCCTAAACCCTAAACCAAGCGCAATGACCAATTATGTGAATCAATGGTTGCTCTCGTACTAAGTTGGATTACTATTGCAGCACCGCTCATCAGTAGGGTAAAACTAACCTGTCGTACGACGGTCTAAACCCAGCTCACATTCGTGTTATGATAGCCCACTTTTTGATGTGACACTATTTTTGCATCGACATGCAATACATATTGCTCAAAATTTGTTGTGTTGAGTCAACACAATGTTCTTAATGTGGAACATTTTACTAATTTCTTTGGCCTTTTCAAATAATAGAACTACATGAAAATTGGCATATGCTTACTTGAAGTTTCATTAAACCTTTGTTGCCTTAGCAACAATCCATAGACTTGAATCGACATGGCCCATATTTGTGGTGAATTACAATATCCCACCATTGCTAACATTAAAAAAGGGACACCTCATGCTTGCACTACTTGTGCCAGGGAAGTACAAGGCAAAAAATATGGATGTGTATATGGCACCTTTGATAGAGGAGTTACATATATTATGGAGAGGAGTGCGGGTCTTTGATATTTCTAGAGCTCCTAGACATACCAATGATATTTTGGTCAGGGGTATCTTAATGTGGACCATGCATGACTACCCAGGATATGGAGAGTGCATAGGTACGTGGTTGTGTCTCTACAAGTATAATATAGGATTATGCTTTTATGACGCTCTTTCGCATGCATGTCTTATACTAACACATTCATGCACGCATGCGGGACTTGTTACAAGTGGGTACCATGCTTGTCCTGCTTGTGGACCGGGTTTGAAATCGCTTGCACGATACTCCAAACATATGAGGAAAAATGTTTATGAAGGTCATGCTCGATACCTTCTGCTAGACCATCTCACACGTGGAGGTCAGCTTGATCCACCACTATCATATTTGAAGGCAAGTGACTGGATTCAAGCTTGGAGGGCGAATGGAGAGGAACGTCCTCCTAGTATGAAGAGGCTATCGATCTTTCATGAGCTTCCTTATTGGGGTCAGTTACAAATCAATCATCTCTTGGATCCCATGCATATCATCAAGAATGTGGGAGCTACTATTTGGGCACACTTGGTTGGTTCCAAAGACTCGAGAGGAGTGCGAGAAGACTTGCGTGCTACGAATAGGATGTCTCATTTGTGGCCCCAAGTACATGCTTCGGGAAAAGTTGTCCTCCCGAAAGCAACATGGATCCTCTCTACGAGGGAGGAGGCAGCGGTCAAGGCGGACATTGCCTCTTTTCAAACACCAACAGGGTACATGCGTTGCTTGAAAGGAGCATTTTCAAAGGACAATAAGCTTAGTGGGCTCAAGTCCGATGATTGGCACAAGGTCTTATAGGTATTCTAAGCTGTAGAATTAGTGTATCGATAATCATGATGCGTTAGCATAATTATGATTATGCTATATTGTTGACATGACTTCTTTATTACCTTGATAGTTCATCCTCCCAATTACAATAAAAGGGTGCTTACAAGAAGATGTTAGAAATGCTATATTCAAGATCAGTGGTATTGTGAGGTATGCTTACTATCAAATCGCATTGATTGCATTTTCTTCAATTTAAGCTGATTAATCTCTAGACTGATTATGAAAATATCTTACATGGACATGTGAAATAGGTGAATATCGCGAAAAGAGATCTCCATATCGAGCATCGAGAAGGCTAGGGTGGAATCCATTGAAGCCGTATGCTTTCTTGAGAAGCACTTTTCCTCGAGCATTATGACAACTCAAGTCTACTTGCTTGTGCACATAGTTGATGAGGTGGCTATTGCAGGTACCATTCATAGTCGATGGATGTTTTTTTTCGAGCGGTTTATGAAAACTTTGAAGGGATTTGTAAGACAAAGAGCAAGACCAGAAGCAAGCATGGCAGAGGGATGGCTTGTGCAAGAGTCATTAGTATATATCACGGAGTTTCTTGCATCCACGGATCTCGATATGCTACAAGCTTGGCATAACAAGGATGATGATTGCATCGTTGGCGAGGTTCCCCAAGCAAAAGGGATTGAAAGAAAGATGAGCGAAGAGCAAATGGAGAAATTCAATAAGTTTTGTATCCTCAATAGCCCTGAGATGCAGAAGTGGATTGAGAGATATGAAGTGCCCAAAGTAGAAAGAATAAATGCAAAGACGAGATTCAGAGTAATGTACAGGCGATCGCAACCATATCCACGGGATCTGGCTCTTCTCCCCACTAACATGTCACTTGATTGGCTACAACTGGCTCTACGTAAAGCCGAATGCGATGGAGAGAGAATAAATGAGCGCGAGCGAGAGTTATCATCTGGATGTACATCACATGCTTTTATGTCCTTTCTATTATGTGTTGAAGCAGTTCATATAGGCTTATATATTCCTTTTGCTATGCTTTGAAGTAGTTCTCATGTCCTTTAATATACTTGTTCTTGTGCTTTTATAGAACTTTATGTGCTTTTGGGGTGCTTTTATGTACTCTTTTAGGCTTATATATGTATCTGTTAGTCTTTTCAATCATGTGCTTTCTTGTACAACTTGTGTTTTCATGTGCTTTTTATTGTGCTTTGAAACATTCCTCATGTGCTTATACATGTCTTTATGTGCCTTGTTTTGTGCTTTTATGTGCTTTATGTGATTTTGTAGGCTCTTATGTGCTTCTCTAGACTCATATATGCTTTTAATTGTGCTTTCTTGTACAACATGTTGCTTTTATGTGCTTTCTATTATGCTTTGAAGTAGTCCTCACATGCTTATATGTGTGTTTATGAGCTTTTATGCGATATCTCATGTGTGTTTATATGCTTTGATCTACTTTTTACTATGCTCTGAAGTAGTACTCATGTGCTCACGTGTGCTTTCATGTGCTTTCTTTTGTACTCTGAACTGGTCCTAACATGCTTTCTTTTATAGTATGTGCTTTTTATTATGATTTCAAGCAGTCCTCATTTTCTTACATGTGCTTATGTGTGCTTTCTTTTGTGCTTTGAAGTAGTGCTAATGTGCTTTTATATTTGTTCTAGTATTCTTTGAAGCAGTTCTACTATAATTGAGTACATTGAAATCATCCACATTTGAAGTGATGGAGCCTGGCACATGGGCACACTTTTTAGGTCCTTTGATATTGTAGTATAACTTGTCTTTATCATTGAAAACCACGTGCCTCTTTCTCATGTTTAAAAATTGCATGCACCATCTCATATTCTTGCCTACCTCATAGTAGGGATCACATAAGGATGTTATGTTATCAACCATACCATCATCAATGACTTTTAGAATCCTCATCTGTGCAAATGACCATTGCTCCACTTGTTCAAATCCCAATACTTCACCTTCTACTACAGTCTTATTTGCAAATGATCTCATTTGTAAAATGTCCCCTATAGTAAAATCCAAGGTGGTGCACTTTGTATTCTTGATAATGTCTATTGCATAAGTTGAGCTCATCTTTGTCCCATGCTATAAATGATTTGTTGGATTTATTGTAGGGCATAACATCTCCAAGTGTTTCCATATCTCCACATTTATACTTTAGCTCAACATGTGCGCTAAGAATCTTTGATACAGTAACTGCCACCTTATCTTTGCCTCGGGGGGGTCACTCATCATATGTAACCCTATCACGTGAGTTCAACAGAAGGATATTTTTTATTTCTAAAATTTACAGAAATAAATATACATAAGGGACTATTTAAAATAGTTTTGGAAAAAATTTACAGATTTGTATAGAAAAGGGGTACATTTTATTAATGAAAAAATTTACAGATAAGGGATTTTAAATATAGGCCTTGAACGCATGTGATATAGAGGGTTTATACATAGTGACCCCCCTGAGATCTTTGCCAAACAACCATAAAAAAACACGGTCCACTTCTCAAGTAACCTAGGTGTGTTATTCAAACAAGTACTTCTCAGATGGGGGCTCCACTTTGCACGCAAGTCCGTTTCAACTAGGTTGAGGTGCATGCAAAGTATTGTGACCATCGGATATGCTTTGCATGGTCGATCACGCATTATCTACCGTTTTTCCCGTAGTGATATGCACATCCACAAAAAACATGCCCTTAGGTATGTTATCTGACCAAGTACTTATCATATGGGTGTGCCTCTTTGAGAACATTTCAATACCACCTAGGTTGAGGCATAGGAAAAGTATTGTGCCCATCGGATATCCTTTGCATGGTCGATCGAGCATTAAATCCTATTTTTGCTCTAGTGTCATGCACATGCGTAAAAAAACACATTGCTAGGTATGTTATCTGATCAAGTACTTATGGGATGGGTGCACCACTTTGCATGTAAGTAAATTCCACCTAGTTGAAGGTGTGTGCAAAGTATTGTGCCCATCAGATATGCTTTGCATTGTCGATCAAGCATAAAACACTGTTTTTGCCTTAGTGTCATGCACAACCATAAAAAAACACGTCCTAGGTGTGTTATTCAAACAAGTACTTATCGGATGGGGGCTCCACTTTGCACGCAAGTCCGTTTCAACTAGGTTGAGGTGCTTGCAAAGTATTGTGACCATCGGATATGCTTTGCATGGTCGATCACATGGTCGATCGAGCATTAATTACCATTTTTGCCTTAGTGTCATGCACATTCGTAAAAAAACATGCTGCTAGGTATGTTATCTGATCAAGTACTTATAGGATGGGCGTGCCACTTTGCATGTAAGTCAATTCCACCTAGTTTAAGGTGTGTGCAAAGTGTTATCCCCATCGAATATGGTTTGCATTGTCAATCAAGCATAAAACACCGTTTTTGCCTTAGTGTAATGCACAACCATAAAAAACCATGGTCCTAGGTGTGTTATTCAAACAAGTACTTATCGGATGGGTGCGTACAAAGTAAAGTGACCATCAGATATGCTTTGCATGGTCAATAACGCATTATCCACCGTTTTTCCCATAGTGATATGCACATCCACAAAAAAACAAGCCCTTAGGTATGTTATCTGACCAAGTACTTATCATATGGGTGTGCCTCTTTGAGAACATTTCAATACCACCTAGGTTGAGGTGTAGGAAAAGTATTGTGCCCATCGGATATCCTTTGCATGGTTGATCGAGCATTAAATACTATTTTTGATCTAGTGTCATGCACATCTGTAAAAAAACACGCTGCTAGGTATGTTATGCGATCAAGTACTTATGGGATGGGCGCACCACTTTGAATGTCAGTCAATCATTACAGCAAGCATGAATGGTATCATTATCCATACCCACCATTGTTAGCATCTTTTTTGCTTCATCTCTTGATGCAGGCATGGTATTTGGTGCAGGCAACATCTTCTGGACCAACCTATCACAATTCAAACATACATAGGCTTCGATTAATGATGATTCGGTACACTAATCCATACATGATGATTCTCAAAACAAACAATATCCAAATAATGAGTCAAATTAATGCAAGAGCTAACCTCATTAAGGCCAAGACACTTGTATTCGACCACCCATACTTTACTTGCAGATTCAAGATTGAGAGACAAGCATGTAGTTTAGACATTGTAGCACCCTCGTACAATTGTGTTGATTGCAACTCTCGCATTTTGACCTCAGACTCTGACATCACGTGTACATGGGATGTAGTGCCCCTAAAAATAGAATCCATCATGTCGACCATACCCTCGTCATCATCTGGGAGACTATAGACTTGCTCAAAGTGTGAAGGTTTATGCGTATCCTCGTCAGCCTCCTCATCCTGTTTTAAGATTTTGTGTAAATATAAGATCTTGTCTCAAGGTTTCGTACCATAATGGTATCCAATATTAACCTCGAACTTAAATAGCTTTGACTTACCGATAATCCCTCAACACGTGCAACACCAATGGTGGGTACTAGTTCGGGCTCCTCCCCATACATCCGCAAGTGGTGCATGATAATACGACATTGATGTCATACTTCTCGCTTGCAATGAGTGCAATGACAATATAACCTCTCCGTAAGCCACTTTGTGCTCTCAGGCATTGGCGCATCATCGGACAAGAGCTTTGACTCGTCCCTTCCATCTGCACTTATAAAATCACAACATAAGTTGCAAGGAAATATATTAACAGTTATAAAATAGCATCTATGAGCTTCTTTTTTAACTTTAAACATAAAGTGTCGCTATATAGCGATGTTTTGACCTGTTCTGTTGCTATATAGCGATGATTTTCTCTCTTCCATCGCTATATAGTGACGCTTATATTTTTAAAAGCTTTGCTATATAGTGATGGAATAGAGCAAATCGTCGCTATATAGCGACGCTGTGGGTTAAAACCTGAACCTCACGATGCGCGGCGCTTTCTTTAGCAATCTCTATTGTAAGCTACAATCTCTCCTCCCACCTATTTCCGATGACCTCCCACCCTATTCTCCACTCCTCACCACTACTCACCCCTCTCCTAACACTTGTGCTCCCTCTCCACCCTTCTCCCTCTTTGCTTTCTTGAAAATAAGTTTTTCAAGAAGGTGAGTCTCTTTGAGCAGTGTAGGTTCGTTTTTTGTGAGATTTCGTTTTGTGAGTGTTGAAGCATGTTTCTCCTTGTATTGCTAAGGCTATGTGCTAGTTTTTGTGCTTGATTTCAAAGGATTGAAGACAAAAAATGAGATTTTGTGAAAGATAGAAGACTCACCTCTTCTAGTCTTTTTTGTATTTCTCTTCCTTCTCTTTCTCCTTGTCTCCTCAATCCAATCTCTTTGAGAAGTTGCTTCTTTAAACTCCTCCTTCGTCTAACTAGTTATTTAAAAAATGGTATGTTTCCTCTCTTTTGTAGGGCCAGTCCACAAAACACCGAGCGGGACATACTATTCCAGGTAAGAAAGTGCTTCCTCTTTTTTCCTTTTGTTATTTTTGTTATTTGCATTAGCCTGCAGCTAGTGCCTTAAGCGCTAGCGGCAGTGATGGGTGTAGGAACCCTCTCTTCCCCTCTCTTCCCCTCTCTTTCCTTCTCTTCTTTTTTTAATCTTTCAATCTCTTTTCCCCTCTTCTTTTTTTCCCCTCTTTCAATCTCTTTTTCCCTCCTTTCCTTCTCCTTCTTCTTCAATCTTTCAATCTCTTTCCCCCTCTTCCAATCTCTTTTCCTTTCCCTCTTCTTCTCTCTTCCCCCCCCTCTTTCCCCTCTTCCAATCTCTTTTCCTTTCCCTCTTCTTCCTCTTTTCCTCCCTCTTTTCCCTCTTTTTCCCCCTCTTTCCCCTCTTTCATGCTCATGCTCTTATGCTCATGCATAAGCATAAGCATAAGCATGAGCATATGTCTCCTTCTCTTATGCTCATGCATAAGCATAATCATGAGCATATGTCTCATTCTCTTATGCTTATGCATAAGAGAAGCATACTCATTCTCTTATGCTTATGCATAAGAGAATGAGACATATGCTCATGATTATGCTTATGCATGAGCATAAGAGAAGGAGACATATGCTCATGCATAAGCATAAGCATGAGTATATGTCTCCTTCTCTTATGCTTATGCTTATGCTTATGCATAAGAGGAGACATATGTTCATGCATAAGCATAAGCATAAGAGAAGGAGACATATGCTCATGCTTATGCTTATGCATGAGCATAAGAGAAGGAGACATATGTCTCTTTTTCCCTCTTTCCTTTCCCTCTTCTTCTCTCTTTCGCCTCTTCCAATCTCTTTTCCTTTCCCTCTTCTTTCTCTTTTCCCCCCTCTTTCCCTTCTTTCATGCTCATGCTCTTATGCTCATGCATAAGCATAAGCATAAGCATGAGCATATGTCTCCTCTTATGCATAAGCAGAAGCATAAGCATAAGAGAATGAGACATATGCTCATGCTTATGCTTATGCATGAGCATAAGAGAAAGAGACATATACTCATGCTTACGCTTATGCATGAGCATATGTCTTCTTCTCTTATGCTTATGCATAAGAGGAGACATATGCTCATGCATAAGCATAAGCATAAGCGAAGGAGACATATGCTCATGCTTATGCTTATGCATGAGCATAAGAGAAGGAGACATATGCTCATGTATAAGCATGACCATATGTCTCTTTTTCCCTCTTTCCTTTCCCTCTTCTTGTCTCTTTCCCCCCTCTTTCCCCTCTTCCAATCTCTCTTCCTTTTCCTCTTCTTCCTCTCTTCCCCTCTTTTCCGCCCTCTTTTCCCTCTTTCATGCTCATGCATAAGCATAATCATAAGCATGAGCATATGTCTCTTTCTCTTATGCTCATGCATAAGCATAAGCATGAGCATATGTCTCCTTCTCTTATGCTTATGCATAAGAGGAGACATATGCATAAGAGGAGACATATGCTCATGCATAAGCATAAGCATCTTTCCTTTCCCTCTTCTTCTCTCTTTCCCCCCCTCTTTCCCCTCTTCCAATCTCTCTTCCTTTCCCTCTTCTTCCTCTCTTCCCCTCTTTCCCCCCTCTTTCCCCTTTTTCATGCTCATGCTCTTATGCTCATGCATAAGCATAAGCATAAGCATGAGCATATGTCTCTTTCTCTTATGCTCATGCATAAGCATAAGCATGAGCATATGTCTCCTTCTCCTCTTTTCCTCTTTCCCCTCTTCGAATCTCTTTTCCTCTTTTCCTCCCTCTTTTCCCCTCTCTTTCCCCTCTTTCATGCTCATGCATAAGCATAAGCATAAGCATGAGCATATGTCTCCTTCTCTTATGCTCATGCATAAGCATAAGCATGAGTATATGTTTCATTCTCTTATGCTTATGCATGAGCATATGTCTCTTTTTCCCTCTTTCTTTTCTCTTTCCCCCCCTCTTTCCCCTCTTCCAATCTCTTTTCCTTTCCCTCTTCTTTCTCTTTTCCTCCCTCTTTTCCCCCCTCTTTCCCCCCTTTCATTCTCATGCTCTTATGCTCATGCATAAGCATAAGCATAAGCATAAGCATGAGCATGTCTCCTTCTCTTATGCTCATGCATAAGCATAAGCATATGTCTATTTCTCTTATGCTCATGCATAAGCATATGTATTTGCCTTTCAATCTCTTTTTCACTTTCCCTCCCTCTTTTCCCTCTTTTCCTTCTCTTATGAGCATGTCTCATTTTCCTCTTTCGATCATAAGCATATGTATTTGCCTATGCCTATGCCTATGCCTATGCTTATGTTTGTTTTTTATTTTTTGTTTTCATGTTTGTGTCTATGTTAGACATGGGATCACGTCGCACGTCCGACGAGTACGGACAGCCTCGCAGGAGGAGACATCATGATCTCTATGCTCCAGAGAACTTTGATTCCCCTGGTCCGACTCCTCTCGGACGTAGCACTGCGACTACCCCTGGTCCGACTCCTCTCGGACCTAGCATTGCGACTACCCCTGGTCTGACTCCCCTCGAACGTAACACTGCGATCACCCCTCGAGGAACTCCTTTGCTAGCAACACATGGCTTTGTCGGGAGTCTCGACGAGTTTGTAGCACAGATGACCGATGAGGAGGCAGCGAGATTCTTCTCTCTGCTATCTCAGAGGACCTCAACCATTCCCTCTCCTACACCGACGGCTGGAGCTACTGCCTAGCTGTCCCCTCATGCCCCTTCGATCGAGGGGTCATCATCTGCACGTGCCTATCATAAGCGAAGGAAGAGTAGGAGGGGCCGCTTATGTTGTGCTGACTCGAGAGATATAGACAAGTCAACACACTCACATCCCTACAGGTCTCCACTTGGTCCCAAGACACAGTATCAGTCAGGTCCCTTGCCCTCTCCTGCTCCCACTGCTACTCCTCGCTCCGGAAGTGCTCGCACAGCTTCCACTCGCTCTGACTCTGCTGCTACCATCAGTCCTCCTTACCCAGACGAGGACCTCTCCTATCAAATCACGGCTGCCGGAGAGATAATAGAAGATAGAAAGGGCAAAGCAGTGATGGCCACCATGAGGCGGTTGATGAGCCATCACTTCAAGAGCAGCATTGCTACCGATTGGCGGTATCAAGATGACCAAAAGAAGCAGGCGGTCGTCGATGAATTAAAACAAAAATACCCTAACCTGCCAAATTGGGAGTTTAATGAGAATTATATGCAAGAGCGCATGGGTTTGGTCTTGAAGCATCGTAGATCAACCTTGCGTACTTCCATCGCAAAGGGGTTGGCTAAACCCAGCTGAGTAGACAAAGCTGATTGAAAGTTCTTCAAGAAGCAGAATAGGGACCATCCCGAAATGTTCGAGAGTCAGAGGAGGGCTGCGAGGAGATGGCTGGACACTGTAGTTACTTCGCACTTTGGTGCAAGCGGACAGTTGGCGTTCGAGGCAACCGTGGTAAGTCTACTTCTTCTCATTTAATGTATTGTTCTATTTGTTTTACTACATATTACATGCACTTTATCTAACTCTAACTCTCGTAAATTGGATCCAGAGCAAGCTGCGATGGGTCGCCTTCCTACAGATGCAGAGACGCGATGCGCGTTTCGCATAGGAACAAAGCCGTGGTTTATTGAGCAAGAGGCAATGGGAACGATGGTCGATTGGGCTGAGGTGGCTGCTCGCACGGTATAAGTCTACTCCTACATATAATCTCACTTTTTAAATTGTTTTATTCTTTAAGTTCCAATCTAATTTTCAATTTATATGGTTCACTCTTAGGGTCAAAGCTCGAGCGTCCCATCACCGGAGGCAAGCGATCACCAAAGCCAGGGATCAGACGCACGTGACAAGGGTCAGGGAGAAGGCACAGCTCACGAGGACCAAGGATCAGGCCAACAAGACGAGGACGATTCGAATGAGTAGTAGTAGTAGTAGTAGTAGTAGCAGTTTGCATATACTTTGCCATGTATGTCATTTTGTATATCCGCTCGTTTGAGCGATTTTGTATCACCCTTTTAGAAAGGGTAATTTTGTAACAAACAATGTTGTATATGTTCGACATGTATATGCTTTTGTTGCTCGATCATTTCATTTGAGCGATTTTGTATCACCCTTTTCGCAAGGGAAATTTTGTAATAAAAAACTTTTTTTTGTAATTACAAAAAAAAAAACATTAGTGGGGCAAAACAGGGCTTGTTATGGCCCTGTTTAGCCCCACTAATGCTTTTTTTAAAGTTCTGTTAATCGTCGCTATATAGCGACGTTTACTAGTGTCGCTATATAGTGACGATTATCAGTGTCGCTATATAGCGACGTTTATCAGCATCGCTATATAGTGACGATTTATAGCGACCGTTCTTTTTCGATGCTTTTAACGACTTTAATAACGATGTTTACGCCCGTTTTAAAAAAAAATTAATGTAAAAAGCGTAGGTATTTTCGTCAGAAAAGGGCCTATGCCTTGTAGTGATATGAAAAAGCACAATAGAGAGTGCATAGCATTGCATGCTCTACAACAGATCACATTAAAAATGTTTTAACGCACGTGTAAAGCATAGAAAATATTTGACTACAGAGCACATACCTTTCCTTTGGCAATAATGTTCCTAAGGGCCTCCAGATTGGCTTTCGAGTATAGCATGTCATCTTTGCTAAATAACTCATCACAGACTACTATGCCTGATTTCTTGTACTTATATGCCTGATAACATAGGTGGATAATGTGTGATCAACCATGCAAAGCATATCCGATGGTCACAATACTTTGCACGCACCTCAACCTAGTTGAAACGGACTTGCGTACAAAGTTGAGCCCCCACCTGAGAAGTACTTGTTTGAATAACACACCTAGGACCGTCTTTTTTTATGGATGTGCATGACACTAAGGCAAAAACGGTGTTTTATGCTTGATCGACAATGCAAAGCATATCTGATGGGCACAATACTTTGCACACACCTTCAACTAGGTGGAGTTGACTTACATTCAAAGTGGCGCGCCCATCCCATAAGTACTTGATCGCATAACATACCTAGCAGCGTGTTTTTTTACAGATGTGCATGACACTAGATCAAAAATAGTATTTAATGCTCGATCGACCATGCAAAGGATATCCGATGGGCACAATACTTTTCTTACACCTCAACCTAGGTGGTTTTGACATAGGCTACTATGCCTGATTTCTTGTACTACTATGCCTTGTAGTGATATGAAAAAGCACAATAGAGAGTGCATAGCATTGCATGCTCTACAACAGATCACATTAAAAATGTTTTAACGCGCACATGTAAAGCATAGAAAATATTTGACTACAGAGCCCATACCTTTCCTTTGGCAATAATGTTCCTAAGGGCCTCCAGATTGGCTTTCGAGTATAGCATGTCATCTTTGCTAAATAACATATCATAGGCTACTATGCTTGATTTCTTTATTTCTAGGACTACTACTTGAATCATAGAGATATCTTATGTTTTTTGAAGATAGACCTATAGCTTGATGGAGTTCCAATGATCTCTTTTCTAATGAATTTTGCACTGCAAAGAGCAAGCTTCTTCTTACTTCCATTTGATTCTATGCAACATCAACCATCTAAATGAGCTCATGTAGTTCATCCTTTCCTATGGTAGCATACACAAACCCATCATTTTGATAGTAACCATGGAAAAGAATTCATTGTTTGTGTGCATCCACATGGAGGTTGTTGATTTTGTACAGTTAGTCCGTCCATGATAGCCCGCTTTTTAATCTCATCTCTTTTCCTTCCACCTAGGAATCTTACCATCCAAATCATTGTGTTTCTCTACAAACTCCATAGCTTGCTTTGCAAAGTGTGCCTAATCAACTTTCACTGGAAAATATCCATGCTTTCTGATTGCAAAGTCCTTCATAAAAAACTGCATGATCTCCTTGTTCTTCAAAGCATCCTGGTAGATTTCGAATGTAATAGCATGACATCTTCCAAACACTATGTAATCTTGGAGAAAGACATTTCTTGGATCTAGGTGGAATTGTTATGGCAAAATATTTCTACAAAGGGCGAAAGAAACCAAGAAACACATGAGTGACAAATAGAAAATTGAGAGAGTAGTAAAGATGTGGGTGAGGAGAGAGTGGATGAGAAAGGGAAAGCTAGAGAGATTCAACTGAGATGTGAGCAGCTGAGGGACCAATGATAGGTGGAAGAGCAGCAGAGGTGAGAGAAGCTAAAACATGAGTGATGAAAGGGAAGCTGAGAAAGAAAAAGCTACAAAGATTCAGAAAGGGCAGAAGAGCAATCAAGATGAGAGCAACTAAGACATGATGTGCTGGAGAGAGAACCAACAAAACAATGACTTGAAAGCAATAACATACTAATTCACATGATGAAAGGAGTGGTAATTCAAACTAATCATGCTAGAATGTTTGGACCACTATTTTAAAATAAAAAAAGGATGAATATCGTTTCATTATGCTTGCATATGCTATTCTCTATATGCTAAACAACACAAAAAGCATGTCGCCTAGTTCACATACTAAGACATAACATCTATTTGAGTTCTATTCACCATATCCAGATGGAAAAAAATTCACCATATCCAAATGGATGAAAGAGAGTGTGCAATAGTTTAAGTTGATATGTGTGTGTGCTTTTGTCTCAGGAGATTCACCTCAGAAAATTTTAGTGTACCACGTGCATTCAAAAGGAGGGGTATTTTAATTCAACTTTTTGGAAAATTTTAATAGGATTACAATAACAGGAGGGGTTTTTTAATTCAACTTTAGAGAACATTCACTTAGTTCATAAGTAAAGAGGGGTGTTTTTATTGGGAGAAGAATTTTAATTGAATGCACATGATATGTAGGGTTTCTTAGTAGTGCACCCCTCGAGTTTTGTGTGTGTGTGTGTGTGTGTGTAAGTTGTTTGCCATGTGTCCCATCACAAGATGCTCAAGACTCTTAAAATATTAAGAAAGTCAAGAGTCTCCCCACATGGAGCCCATAGGAACCCTCTCTTTTCCACATGTCCACATCCTCCTTATTCCACATAGGAGTTCTAGAAGGATTCCTCTTGACTTCACACTCCTCCACATGCCTTCCACACTCTTAGCATGTGGCCTCTCTTATATTATTGGAACACATGGACATCAGCCCACCTCTTTATATGACTCACCCTTCCTATTTTCTAAAAAACGCCATAATATCCCATACACAAATAACTACCTTTGGAACCTTGAAAAAATTAATGAAATAACACTTTTGTTCATAACGTTTTCATTATCATATAAAATCTTAATTTTTATATACATCAATGATGTACAAAGAGGTTATTTTTCACGAAATTCAATTAAGGATTTTTTTTAAAACGTTTTCTATTCCAAAAAATACGTTTTAAATCAATAAAAATCGATTTGAATGATTTAGATCATTAGAAACACCTACTTTTATTTACAAAATATGGTAGTTAGTTGATCAACAATATACCACTTAATCTCTAATGTTTTTGCATGGTATACCATATACACAATTTATATATCACATGGTAGTAAGAAAACCATATTTTTGCAAGAATTGACCAATCCACCAATCACCAAGGGGAAAAAATCCTTGATTAAGTGATTTTTTTTAACGATTTTGATTTTTAAAAATTGATTTAATCCTTTTAAAATCCTTGGCTTCAATAATGGCACCAGGAAGATATTGTGTATCAAGAATTTGCTCAAGCCTTATGTCTATGATGAATGAAAATAACAATACATAGCCCATGTTAAAAGTATGAGAGAATATCAAAGATCTTCAAAAAATTGCATAGATCCTATTCGAGCAATGATTAGGTTGCAATTGAAGCAAAGAAAATAGGAAAGCAAACTAAGAAATATGAAGAACAATTGAAAAGCTATAAGCACTTAATAGCATATCAAATTAGTGATCTTGAAAGTAAAGTTTTCATCCAATGTCTAAATATATATAATGTTTACATGTCTCAAAAAATAAATGTGCTCTACTGTGTTACAGGTCATGAGATATATAGTGTTAAATTTTCCAAAATTGTATGTGCACTAATTTGCTAAAAATATATAAATAATATAACGTTAGAGAATGTCAGTATTGAAAGCATTATATGTGCTCTATTCTAAAATTCAAATTATGCTCATCTTTGTCATTGTCATAGCCTTAGCCATAGCCATAACCCCTCTCTATTGTCCTTGCTTGATCCAATGCTTTTTTTGTTACCATCAATCTAAGAGTGACCTCAAAACTTAATATTCTATGTCTTGCCATGGTGTCCAAACTAGTGTGTGTGTGTGTGTAAGGACAAGCACGATGTTGCAGTACAATTTTGATTAGCATATATAGCCCAAAATTGGAGCTAGTATGAAGTGCACTTGAGGGTTTTAACTCACAAAATTTTAGTATACCATGTGCATAGAAAAGGAGGGATATTTTAATTCAACTTTTGGAAAAAAATTAACATAGTAGGTTTTTTAATTACACTTTACAAAAAATTCCATTAGTTTATAAATAAAGAGGGGTGGTTTTATTGTGGGGAAAATTTTAGTTGATAGGTTTTTAAAATAACCCTTGAATGCACATGATACATAGATTTTGCTAGTAGTTCACCCTTTGATGACTAGATCAGCCATAAATAAATGCTATAAGGGTTTGTCTTGCCCAAATTTAATGCATCATTAAGAAAAGTAGAACCAGGATTAATAAATGTCCTTTTAGGTATTGTACCCTAGTATGTGAGCCACTATCCTAGGGGATTCACAAGGGACAACTTATGATATCATGTGAGTATACAATAGGGGGTTCTTTTGAGATGAGGCATAAAAATACACATTAGAGGTGGGGGGCCTTTTTATTGTTTCTCAATCTTAAACTTAAGGGGACCATGCCATCTTGGGGGGATAGAGGGGATGATCGGATGGGGGTTGTAGGACACTACTAATTTTGACCTTCAATCTAAAAAGAACACACACACACATACATTTGATGAGTTATAATCAATCAGGTACTAACAATATGCAAGAACTAAGACTAAACTATGGTTAGTTTTAGGATTGACATAGGGAATATATTAGCCTATTAGAAAATGTTTGGAGATGGGCTAATCTATATCAATGGATGTAATCTAAATAGCTTATGGTCTAATCCCAACTTCTTGAGAAAGAACATAGATCTAAGGAAAGGGGGTGATATATTAGACTTTTGGTGGTATCCTTATAAGCTTAAATAGGGGTGTTCTATCATCCTATATGGATCCTACATTTAAGGAAAGGGGGCGATATATTAGACTTTTGGTGGTATCCTTATAAGCTTAAATAGGGGTGTTCTATCATTCTTGGTACAATCCACTACCGTTCTTGCTCTTGCATCATTGTAGAAAGCTTGAACGTTGCTTTAGAAAGTGTGTAGGCTTGTGGATTAGGCTAATGCTTTTGATTTTATAGAGTGACATATGATTTAAAGAAAATGCTTTCTATATGCTTTTTGTTTGTTGTTCGCTAAATTAGCTTTTTACATGCTTTGAGATTATATTCGACTATTACAATCATGACATGTGGTTTCTTCTATTAGCTTGTAGCTTTATATTGAATTTTATTCAGCCATTAGTATCATGACACTTTGCTTCTCCTTGTAGATTTTCCAATCTTGCTCTAGGCTGGTCATATAACAAGCTTTATAGGAGCATGAGCCAATGGATTGAAAACTTTCTTTGCAAAATAAGAAAGATGAGAGATGTGTGCTGGGCGCTTTTGCCTACACAAAAATTCTTTCTATGATTTGTGAACTATTTCCAGACTCACACCTAGAATTATTCTAAGTTAGCAGTACTCCTATCAGACCTGTCTAAAGGGGTGGAGAAGGGTAGGTACAATAAGTTAGGATTAGCCTTATCAGACTCATCTAAAGAAGTGGAGAAGGGTCGATTGGTACAATAAGTACCGACCCATTATGTGGACATAGTAGCTCGATGCGTGTTTAAGCAATTGAAGTAAATTGTTCAATCATCTCCTATGTTAGAAATAGTAGATCCTAGTTAAGTATTCATGATTGAAACAAATGCCAATGACTATGGTGTTGGAATAGCCTTGTTCCACGATAGTAGAGTGGCAAGTTTTGTGAGTAAAAGCTCATTGAGCCAAAAGCTAATGAAACAACAACTTCCTTTTCATATAGTACATGTAATATTTCTCAAGTACCTGGACAACTCATAAGCTCTCCTGTTGCTTCTGGATGGTAGCCACTTTTCCAATCAATGGTTTCATCCTGGAAAGGAGTGGGGGGCAACAGGAAGGCAAAAAACGCAATCTAGTTAATAGTCTGTCAAAACTTGTCAAAACTCCTCTTTGCAAATTGCGCGTGGATGGTCTCTACTTGTTGGAATGTTCACCTTAGCAGAGATATGCATGATTTTTTTTCCTTGCATTTTATTACAAGGCATGGAGTGAACGTTGGAGGGAAAGGGCTCCCTTTCCGGGGCGAGCGGCTGATAAGGGTGACTTCATCTTTTCGACGTACTGACTGTCTTTTACTAGCGGCACTGTAGACTTGGAGACGCAAGTTGCCATGTCATTGCCATGTCATCATTGTGCGCCTTCTACTTTTCGACTGCGCGAGTCACCATGTCATCGCGCACAATTCCGCCTCATCAAAAGCGTGAGTGAGTGTCTAATAAGTCTATTATATGCAGGTGCAGAAGTGGCAAAGGCAGAGGCCCAAACAATAGAGGCGTAGATCCATTAGACGCGGCAGAGGCAGAGAAGTAGGCAATAGAGGGTCAAGTGCCGCAGAGACGCGGTAGAGAACAGTTCCAGCAGAGAAGTTCTGGTATACCAGTTCCGGCAAATGAGTTCGCAGAGCACTCGGGGCTGAGAGCTAATCTACAGCTCGCGGGACCAGAGGCACGAAATGCCAAGTGACGTACAGCGCGAGGCACGTAAGTTTACCCTCGCGGGGCCTCGCCTTGACGTTCACTGCAGGACCTTCAGGCTGCCCAACGATGAATGAATTCAAAGGACGGTGGAGAATGCTCTTCCACCTCTGTCCTTGACGCTCACTGCAGGGCAGGACCCTCAGGCTGCCCAGCGATGACTGAATTCAAAGGAAGCACGCCAGGACCCGGGGGTCGAAATTTCCAAAGAATTGACGTCGCATCGCCTCGGAAGGAGAAGCGACAGAAATGTAGACGCAATTGAAGCGTCGTCTATCGATGTCACGTACTCGAAGGTCTTCCTGCTTCGTGTGAACTCCTCATTTTCGGTATGAGGACTACTTGATTTCTTTCTATAAGATTCGACAGTTCTCTACCTTCAACTTTGCCACATGACTTAGCAAAACGTCTTACAAGACCTTCTCGCAGCTTTGTCTCATGCGCTGAGAAATGCCTTTCGTCCCGCCTCTAACTATCTCCTCAAGAATTATGACTCACGCCTCATTGTTTCCTCCTAGCACGACCAAATTTCGCCCCAAGCTGCAATGTCTGGCTTGTTTTACTGCTGTTTGCATTTTCTTCTCGATGTATGCCAAGGCAAACAGCAGCAGCGGTGGATTCTCAGCTGTCCTACACCCCAGCAGTGTTGAAGGACAGACTAATATAAGAGCTTACGACTGCCTTCCTGCTAATTTCAGCGATGGCAGCGTCTTGAGCGAGAACCTGCACACGGTTTTGACAAATCTCACCGTCGCGTCCGCAAGGGCCTTTTACGACGTTAGCATTGTTGGCAGAGGTTTGGACACGATGTATGGAGCGTTCCAATGCCGTGGTGGTCTCACATTCAAGCAATGTTCCCAGTGCGTTTCTGTGCTAGTAAGTCTTGTCCAGACTCATTGTGCTCATGCTGTAGGAGCGCGAATCCTCGTAGATATGACTGCGCGAGTCACCATGTCATCGCGCACAATTCCGCCTCATCAAAAGCGTGAGTGAGTGCAGATGTGGCAAAGGCAGAGGCCCAAACAATAGAGGCGTAGATCCATTAGACGCGGCAGAGGCAGACCCGTAGGCAATAGAGGGTCAAGTGCCGCAGAGACGCGGTAGAGAACAGTTCCAGCAGAGAAGTTCTGGTATACCAGTTCCGGCAAATGAGTTCGCAGAGCACTCGGGGCTGAGGGCTAATCAACAGCTCGCGGGACCAAAGGCACGAAATGCCAAGTGACGTACAGCGCGAGGCACATAAGTTTACCCTGGCCTTGACGTTCACTGCAGGCCTGACCTTCATCTAACTGCCCAACGATGAATGAATTCAAAGGACGGTGGAGAATGCTCTTCCACCTCTGTCCTTGACTTTCACTGCAGGGCAGGACCCTCAGGCTGCCTGCCCAGCGATGACTGAATTCAAAGGAAGCACGCCAGGACCCGGGGGTCGAAATTTCCAAAGAATTGACGTCGCATCGCCTCGGAAAGAGAAGCGACAGAAATGTAGACGCAATTGAGAACGAAACGTCGTCTATCGATGTCACGTACTCGAAGGTCTTCCTGCTTCGTGTGAACTCCTCATTTTCGGTATGAGGACTACTTGATTTCTTTCTATAAGATTCGACAGTTCTCTACCTTCAACTTTGCCACATGACTTAGCAAAACGTCTTACAAGACCTTCTCGCAGCTTTGCGCTGAGAAATGCCTTTCGTCCCGCCTCTAACTATCTCCTCAAGAATTATGACTCACGCCTCATTGTTTCCTCCTAGCACGACCAAATTTCGCCCCAAGCTGCAATGTCTGGCTTGTTTTACTGCTGTTTGCATTTTCTTCTCGATGTATGCCAAGGCAAACAGCAGCAGCGGTGGATTCTCAGCTGTCCTACACCCCAGCAGTGTTGAAGGACAGACTAATATAAGAGCTTACGACTGCCTTCCTGCTAATTTCAGCGATGGCAGCGTCTTGAGCGAGAACCTGCACACGGTTTTGACAAATCTCACCGTCGCGTCCGCAAGGGCCTTTTACGACGTTAGCATTGTTGGCAGAGGTTTGGACACGATGTATGGGGCGTTCCAATGCCGTGGTGATCTCACATTCAAGCAATGTTCCCAGTGCGTTTCTGTGCTAGTAAGTCTTGTCCAGACTCATTGTGCTTATGCTGTAGGAGCGCGAATCCTCGTAGATATTTGCTACCTTCAGTACCAGAACAGTTCTTTCTTCGTGCTTAATAGACAAGCACTTGTTGCCTCATGCAACCATTCTCAACAAACCAAACAGATTCCATTCTTCTCTCAACAAGTCGACGCAGTCGTCAAGACGGTAATAGACGCTGCTCCCCGCTATGGAGGCTACGCATCTGCCGTCACAGAGCCCTTGTACGCTCTTGCTCAATGCATTGGATATCTCTCAGCGACAGAATGTTCACAATGCCTCCAACCCATTTATGAAGTTAGACAAGTGGATTGTGGAGACGCTGCCGAAGCGCTAATAGTCGCTGGAAGTTGTTTCTATCGCTATGCGACATACTCTTTTTTCACGCCCACCAACAACACGATATTCACACTTGCTCCAGCACCTTCATTTAGCGGCCCTCGCGAGACAGCCCGTAAATACCGAGGTATTGCAATGCCTTAGTTATATCGGGCCGTTCTAGAGAGTTCTCATTCCGAACTACGCATGATTCGATTTAGTAGCTTGGGAAGTTGTGCTTAGCAGCAGTATCGATGATCGGATTCAGTTTCGTTTCGGCACGACTAAAACAGAAATTATCCTGGAAATCCAGGTGCATCGACCTCTGTTATTGTTGGAGTCACAGCGGGCGTCATTGTTTTTCTTGTTGCATCGCTATCTTTTTGCAGCTTTGCCATTAAAGTGAGACGCAAGGAAACAGGTGAGAGTTGTGGGAAACACCGTTCGCAAGTAGGCAGAGTCTTTCATATGTCGGAATAAGATTTCGAAATATCTTTGCAGCGGCCCGACCGCGAGAGAGCACAACTCAGGACGACAGAAGATTGGCGTTACGAAACAAGGCACGAGTTTATTCCTTTGGTGTATTGAAGGCAGCCACTAGGAACTTCCATCCCGACAACAAGCTTGGTGAGGGTGGATTCGGCAGTGTCCACAAGGTACCTGATCATGTACAATATTAACGAGGCGTTGTAGTATTGTACTAATCTCGAATTGTGTTTACAAAGTAAGGCATTGACATGCTTAGGGTATTGCATCGACTCGTTACATGAGTTGCTAACTTCTACGCGAATTCTCAGTGCCTGATGTTGCATTTTCAATGAATGAGAGAGGATGGACTTCATTGCCAAGTTTCGACAACGTTTGAAAGCCTGCCTTTCTGTACCTCCATGGCAGGGAACGTTACCTAATGGACGAGAAGTCGCAGTGAAATCACTTTCTGTGAGTAGCACTCAAGGGAAGCAGCAGTTCATGAATGAGGTCGATTTGTTGACAACAGTACAACATAAAAATCTGATAAAGCTGTTGGGATGCTGCGCGGAAGGGCCGCATAGGCTTCTCGTTTACGAATATGCACCTAACAGAAGCCTCGACAGATTCCTGTTCGGTAAAATCCTGCAATTTCGAAGATTGTTTTCCAAGAATCGGGCAGATATTACGTCTTTCTGTTTGTAATCTGGAACGAACACTAAATTGATGCGGTTTATCAGGTGCTGATTGCCCATTTCCCCTAGATTGGCCAATGCGACGTGAAATTATCATTGGGACAGCCCATGGATTGCACTACCTACACGACGCCTGTGAGATCCGAATTGTTCACAGGGATATCAAAGCCAGCAATGTGCTCTTAGACCACGAGATGAAACCCAAAATCGCTGATTTCGGCATTGCCAGACTTTTCCCAGGGGACCAGTCGCACATCAGCACGAGAGTCGCCGGGACCCTGTATGATTTCCCAAGCTCTTAAGCCCACTTTTCATTTTTAACAGATATATAATGCAAGCTTTACTTTAAGTGCGCTAGCACATGGCGTAGTCTAGGATACTCATAGGACAATTTTCTGATTCCTTCTCATTTCCCGTTAAACCACATTTAGAATCGTCAAAAGTGTAGAGTGTGCAAGCCGCAAGGTTTGCAGAGGTTCAACAGGAATAATGTTTTGAAGGATTTTGACGCCTAGCGTTGCAACCCCTCGGATTAGAAGAGGTTTGATGCATCAGAAATCTTTCGTAATGGTAAATGGATACTAACCCATTGACCGGCTAATTGTACATACTGACCGCCTAGTCTACTCCTTTGGACTAACATTGACCAGATTGACCAGACTAACATTAACAGTGACCAGACTGACCAGCACGAAAACACCACCTTGACAACTTGCTCTTACCCTGTCTGACGTGTGCCACCCATTCAAGGTCAACAACAACTAGCCAAAAACTGATGAAATCGGCTCCCGACCTGCCAATCAATCTCCAGTTTCATTGGTTTCCACCCAATACTAGCCACAAATTCCCTACTCCATCAGTGATTCATTCAATGGAAAAGGTCTCCAATGCTCCCCGCATCAACCTTGCTTATGCAAAATTGAGGTGGGACTTCTCCTTAAACGTTGCCAATCGTGAAAGTGGGGAGCTTATGTCTTCCCCTCACACATAATATGGTTTCCATCTTGCCATTTTGTGAGGGGTGGAAGAAGCATCCACCTCCACTCCTCCACTTTCATTACTCCTTAAAACCATGCACCTAGACTCCACATGCGGTCTCTAGATTTATGAAGATAATAAGGAAGGTGATCATTCCTATCCTACGTTTATCATGAGTTTAGAATGGAACTATGCTTTGTGATTAGTAACATGATATAAATATCCATGTAAATTCCCATGGTTTTTCCACTCAAATATTTGTCAATCAACAAATGTTGCAAATCCTAACTTAAGATCACTAGTGCATGTTGCTAGATATGTAACTTTAACAATATAAATTTTAGTTGTTTCTTTTCCTCAATTTGAATTACTAAGTAGGTACAATGACAACTTTTGCAGAGGATATCTTGCTCCTGAATATGCTTTACATGGGCAATTAACAAACAAAGCTGACGTGTTTAGTTATGGGATACTCACTCTTGAGATCTTAACTGGAAGGAGAAATATAGAACCAGGGCTCCATATACAGGAACGACATCTACTACAATGGGTTCGGCATTTCTATGTCAATTTGAGCATAGTTATAAATAATTTCACTAGTGCTTGTGATTCTTATAAAAGTCAACCATCATTTATGATCATGTGATACTGTTTTTCAGGTATGGACATTATACCAGCAGCATCAACAAATAGAAACACTAGATCCAAAGCTAAGAAACATTGTTGTCCAAGATGTTTTGAGAGTGTTGCAGGTTGCACTTTTGTGTACCCAAGCATCACATGCATTAAGACCCAACATGTCTGATGTTCTTAACCTACTCACCTCTGAACATGAGATATTTGAAAAACCTATTGAACCAGGATTCATTGCCAATTTAGAGGAACTATAGATAATCATCAAGGATCTACTACCCAAAAAGATAATGCTTATAAGACCATATTAGGAAAAGTGGAAAATCTCACGAATTTGAGACTCTCCAAAGACAAGTCATGTCTCCACGTCCATCTATTTCTAATGTATGTATACCATATGTTGGCCATGCTCTCTCTCTCTCTCTCTCTCTCTCTCTCTCTCTCTCACACACACACACACACACACACACACACACACGCACACACACACACACATTGCATGCACGGACATGCACATGTACACGTACGTGCACGCATGTGCACATGCATGCATGCACACACACACATGCATGCATGTGCACAAATGTGCATGCGCACACACACGCACACACACACACACACACATGTGCATTCACATACGAATGCATGCATGGATGCACAACTCTGTAGCTTTTTTTTCAAAATGATTAGTATGATAGCCTTTAATAATATATTCCTATTAAATACATGTGATTAAACAATGTTCTTTTGTTGAACACATGTGATTGTCACATCTTTTCTACATAATGCATCAAATGGGAAGTATTTGTTAGAAAGAATACGGTAAGAAAAAATGCTTGCAAGTGGGAAATTTTATGCCATAGATTTGAATTAGATAATATCAAAATTTCAAGATTGATTAGCTGTATTTTATTTCATGGTTGTCATGTAAAAAGAGGGAGCCATATATTTCATTAAATGTTTCAAGTGGTTCATGAAAATTCTCGTGACATTTTTAAGCTTTTCAAATCTTTGCCCTTAAATGCCATATAAAGAAAACCACCAATCACTACCAATGGAGAAACTATAAGTCATTGGTAGCCTAGACTCTACAATGCAAAATGCCAACATATTAACATATACATTGTGCAAAGAAATGGTCACACCCATGAAAGAAAGGCTCAAGCTTATATATTATGTGAAAGACATAGAGGATTTATGGGAATGAGAGACCAATAAAGTGAAAATGTAGCCATAAATAATTGGCACCCCCTCTTTAAATGTTCCCTCCCCAACAAAAACTAAAAAAACTACTATGGAGAATGAAAAGTTAGAAGACTTTGGCTACATCCATGAATCAAAAGTTTGGATGGTTGTACCTGTTATGAAATATGTAAAGGACCCACCTCAAGACTCATTTTGAAATTGAGTAGCTTCTTGTGTTGTGGATATGGATCTTGACTAACAACAAAGTGATATAAAAGTTAATGTGCCCTTATGCCCCGGCCCTCCACCCTGAGATGGACAATTATTTTTGGGGGATTAGTGCTCACATAGTGGTTTTACCTCTTAACTACACACCATTGTGACCTACAAAAGTATTATTTCAACTTTTACAACCCATGTTTGTCCAAAACTAGACTATGTTGATGAAAATAAGTACAAAAATGATTGTCTTAGCCCTATTTCATTCTTTTAGACTCTGCATATTCGTACTCTAATTACCTCGGTGTGGATATAAAGCTGGAGCAACAATGGATTAAGATTTTCAATGAGGCACATCATCATTGGATTCATCCATTTGAAGGGGTCACTAGGTGCAAGGAGGATGAGGGTGAGCTAGAGGATAAGGAGGAGGGGTCAGATGGTCTTCACCAAAGTAGGTTCATGGCAATTTTTCTTAACATGTACATTTTCAATCTTGATCCTTAAGGACAAAGAGTATCATACATAGTAAACCATCAACCACTAACAAAGGACAATATAGAAGTCATTGGTAGGCAAGACTCATGAATCAAAAGCACCAATGTATGTGTTATGAATAGAAAAGGTCACACCCACAAATGAAAGGCTCAAGCTTATCCATTATGCTAATGAATTGGGGACCCCTCCAAGACCTTCCTTCTAGCATCCCCTTGTAAGGAAACATTTGTTGGGAGGACTTATAGCCATCCACATAAATCAAAAGCCTGAGTGGTGTAGACCTAAGATGTTTAAATTGAATGCAAAAGGAACCATGTTCACACTCCGTGTCTTGTGGACATAGAGCTTGACTAAAGTGATATAGAAATCATGAATGCCCACTCTCCACTTTCAACTATTGTTGTTAACTTGTCTTGTGGACATAGAGCTTGACTAACCCCTAAACAATATAAAATTCAATGCCCATTTCCCACTTTAAACTATTTCCATTAACATTGAAGGAGCTTTAGATGCAAATAATTTCATACATCGAGACCTTCTTGCTAGTCAAAACCAAGAAAAGAACAAATAGTGGTGAAATTTTCCCAAAAGCAAATGGAGGCTTCTCTAAGTTGGATGGGCTAATATTTAGAGCTTTAAATTTGATAAATTCACCCAAAAATAATACAAATATCTCTTATGAGCTCTGATTTCCCTCCAAGTACTCAAATCAATTAGCACAAGTCAAAAAAACATATCTATATATATACTTATTTTTGAGATTCACATGTCACTCTAGGGTTATGCCATGTAGCATTCATATGGCTCCTCTCTTCCTTGCCACATGGCAACTTCCTTCCCACATTCTCCCACTAAGGAAAGCGGTCAAGTTTCCCTCCCTCCTTCCCCTTAATCTTCTTTGAGTCTATTTCTCACTCCCCTAACCTTCCTCTCTCCTCTCTATCTCCTCTCCCCTCTGTCTCCCGACCTCCACTCCCCTCTCGGCCTCTACCTGCAGTCACCCTTTTATGTTGCTGAATTCTGATCTTTTGTGCTATTGTAATTTGTAGCATACATTTTGTGCTGCTGAATTCTAATTTCTAGCAAGGTCTAATAAAACACTACATACAACATGTAGCCCTTGAAAGGTTGTGCTCCTAGGCAAGCAGTCCATCGAATTATGATAGCCCATGTTGCTTTGGAGTGGTGACAGGTTTGGTTCATGCAAGATGTGAGGTTCATATATTATGAATTTGAGAGTTGAAATAAATGTTTAAGCACAGATGTAGATGAAGTTGCAAGTGTCTTCCTTACAAGTTCATGTAATTGTTGTCACTTTTGATGTTGCACACGCCTCGAGTTTCCTGCTCCATAATGAGGATGGGCAATTGACATAGTAGGGAGGTGGTGGGGGAAGATGGCTTTTCATTCCAACAACATTACAGGAGGAAGTAGTGCATAATTTCCCAAATAGTCATTGTCGTGGCTTTGCTATGGGTTGAGGAGCTAGTATAAGTTAAAATTTGTAAGTTCTAGCTTATGAAACTTGTATATGGAAGTTACATACTCTTACATCCCTTGAATCCCCAAAAATAGTGGCATGGGCTAAAAATTCTCCCAATGACCTACACTTCCATTCCCCTCTTTCTTTTAAGATCAGCCAAAATTCTCACTAAATACTTGCACAATGTTGTTTATAGGGAATTTTCATGATCATATTTCCCTCTTATCTCTATAAAATGAAAATTTTCCAATTGTGTTGACTCTATTTTTCATCTTTAGTTATTTAACCTTGGATTAAAGGGGTTGCATGTGACTTGAGATAATGAAAATCCCTAGTCTTTTTTTCCATGCCTAGTTAGAACTACAAATAGCATCCATAATAAGCAAATAACAACCAAGTATTACAACAACTAATGCAATAGATAATGCCATTGCACTTTTAACACCGTATTAGTAATTTTGGAAAAATCTTGACATTTTGGAAAAATGAAATGGGGAGAGAGAACTTTGTAGTCTCCATTCTAGGGTCCCTTCCTCATATTTCTCTCATCTTTTTTGCCCATCCGCATCTTGACTCATGCAATTTAGTTATGTTAATTTTGAGAATCTCTTATTTCATACATAGTGGATATTTGGTTATTTTTCTAAAGAATGTATCTATCATTTCATTAATTTTGGGAATCTCTTGTTGTTCTTAATAGTGGTCTTTAGACTGGGAAATTGAAAATTCAAATACTTTTGATTTTGTTGCTTTGTAGAATTTGTGTAGTGTTTCATTAGTTTTAGGAATGATGCATAATAATCTGATCTTTTTTTAACTCATGATTACTTTTATTTTAATGAGAAATTATGTAAAACATTTCGTTAATTTTGGGGATGAACTGCGTATATTATTGTGTAATTTAATATTCTAAATTTTGGTTTGGTTGTGCAACAATGTAAAAGTCACCTACACACCTTTATTTAGTGTTAACAGTGAAAACATGATAACATAATGCTTAATATAGAGTGTTTGTTAAATTCTCAACATATTATACTAGTTGGTGTAAAGATATATCATTTGTTTGAAATAATGTCCTAAGTTAGGCTAAGCTTGCCATTCATCATAATAATATGAAGTGTTACAAGTGTTACACATTCAATCACATTACAAATAGAAAGGCAATGAGCTTAACTACTCAAAGACCAAATTTTAAAGTCAACAACACCTTAATAAGACCATTGAAATTTTGCTCAATTCACACTCTTGTCGATTACCTCATCGACCCCTACTAGGCTTGCTTCTGCTTTCTCACATACCGTAGGTGGAATTTTGATCTTCTTGGACTTCTTACCCCCTTTTGGTGTCCAGCTCCATACTATTGAGTCTTCTTGTTCCCAACACATAGGATCCTTGTCATTGCACATCCAAAACTTTTCCTAGCAATTGGCATATACTTCTTCGTCATTTGCATTCTTCTTACATTAACATGGTGCCCAATAATGTATCAATACCATGCTATATTGTTCAGGCATAGTGTTGTGCTCAATGTCTGACTCAACTACACCCAACCAAATTAGGTATATATTGTCGCTTGGTCTCACAAGAACAAAATCACCCTTTTTTACATCTACCAATGTTGGAATGTATCTTTCGTCTTGTTACATTGTGGGCCACAAAAGTGGTCTTCTAGCTCCTTTAAACCCTTGAAACCTTCATTTGTTGTGTTGGTATTTTGTTCTACTACATGTGTTGTATGTGGCCAAAAGCCTATACATGTACTCAGACTTTGCACAATAGGTTTTGACAATGCCTTCAACATGTTTTCCCAATATTGTATCACTGGTGTTATGTATATGGAATAAGGGTCCAATGAACCTTTCTCACTTCTATGCTTGTCCCAATATTTTATATAGTCCTACCATTGACTACTAGAGCACTATCTTTTAAGTACTCACACATTGAAAGCACAATTGGGTCCCCAACTAGCAATAATGGTTTTCCAAGATCATCTCTTTTCCACAACTCTATACCACCACCCTTTGGCATCCAATGATCTTGCGTATGATTCATTTTGTACTACATTACTAGAATGTCATCCTCCATGAAAAAATGAAAATTTAGTGGCTTTGAATGTCCAATAAGTCTATCTTGTCCTTCACACAAGTAACCCTCTATAAAACCTTTGAAGTCTAGAACCTCTATCATCAAAAAAGGGGCAGACCTTGAGCTTGTGCACTCATTGAAATTTTTCATAAGATGAGGTAGAGTGAGTGTGTGACTTGTCCTTAAGTGCTCTGAAAAATGACTAAACAATGCATCGATGTCTTCATGGGTATGACCAACCATTAAGAAACCCATCTCTATCATTAAGAAACCCCGATTTGCCACTAGTAAAGATAGGTATGCAAAAACATATCTATTTTTGTTCTCTAAGCCACAATTGTCTTATTGCAACATGAGGCATGGTGGAAACTTTTTGAAACTTGAAGTAGATGTATTAGATGTACTTGCAAGCATCTATTGAGTATAAGGATTAGCCTTTTGATTGATCGATAGATGAATTTCTAGGGCTATCCTTGAGGTTACACAATTGAGAAGCTGGCATGGAGTATTCAAAGCACGAACAAGTGGAACACTGGACATTTGCGCAGATGAGAATTCAAAAAGTTACTGATGATGGTATGGATGATAACTCAATGTCATTGGATGGTCCCTACTATGAGGTAGGTAAGGATTTGAGATGGAGCATGCAAGTTTTAAAGATTGGAAAGTCTCGGCATGTGGTTTTTAATGATAAACATAATGTGTACTACAACATCAAAGAATTGAAAGAATATGCCAATGTACCAAGCTCTATTCCTTCAGAGATGGATGATTTCAATGCACTCAACTATAGCACTGACGTCTTATCAGAAGTCGATGAGTTCATTGGTACCGAGAAAGAAAAATATTTCACAAGTGATGCCTTATCTGGGGTGGATGAGTTCATGCACATTGAGAACTTGGGCAAAGATGTCAAAAGTGTTATATTTTCAAGCATGGATGGCTTCATGGATACTAATAAAGTTCTTGGAGTCAAACCAAGTAACTATGGAATTATGGAAATCATGAACGATAGTATAATGAGTGATGTTCTCTCTGGAGTAGAGGAGTTTCAAGACTATGGAGTTATGAAATCCATAGAAAGTGCATCAATGAGCGATGTTCTCTCAGGAATAGATGAGTTTGAAGATCATTCTGGACACTCTATCACCACTGACTATGGAGTTATGAAATCCATAGAAAGTGCATCAATGAGTGATGTTCTATCAGGAATAGATGAGTTTGAATATCATTCGGGACACTCTAATGCCATTGTGACAAGTGGTTCTATGATTGTATCAAAAGTAGGGATGAGATCAACAAAGGACTATTCGGTCTTTGACTTTGATTGTGAACTTGTAAATGTTACAAATGGTTTGACAAATGCATCAAAAGCAAGGATGACATCAACAAAGGAATATTCAGTATTTGACTGTCAGAGTGATAAGATCAAGGATGCAACATCTCATGAAAACAACGTGACAAATAAATCTTACAAGGAGAACTACACAAATCCAAATAAGAATGTACAGAAGGTCCCAAAACGGACATACAGATGCATGAAAAGACAACGAGTCCAGGCAGATCTAGAAAAGCAACCAAAGAGAATAAGAGTAATGAATGAAGATGTTATGCTAAAAGCAATGCGATCTACATGCTATAAGCGTACATGTATGCGATCCATTAACTTACATGACATCAAGGGTTGTAGAGAACATGTCTGGCAAAGGAAAGGAAGCAGAAGAAATGAATACCTACTCACGAGATTGTCTTGCTTTCTTGTAAATGATAAGAGAAGGCGAAGTTCAGGACATCAAATAAGGTCTCTTATAAATGGAAAAAGTATATGCAATAATGCATATCGCATTATTACAGGATTATCACATGGCACATATTGGAATTTGGCTAATAAAGCAAAGTATGGAGTTAAATTTAACATTCATGGAAACATAGGAAGGCCCAAAACAAGAGCCTCAACGGTTGCGGCAACAGCAATTTTGAAAGATTACATTTATGAAAATGCTTTACCGCAACCCCACCTATCAGAAATGCATCTTCCGATACATTTGACCAAAAAAGAAGTATTTGACTCTATTGGAGAAACACAGAGGCAAAGAGGGCATGCACCGGCATCTTTTCATACTTTGTATACTCTTTGGAAAAAAAGCTTTGGACATGTTAAAAAAAGAGGCAAAAAATGTCAAAGTGCAACGACTGTGATGATCTAAAGCGAGCACTTGAGAGTGCAACATCTCCAGAACAAAAAGAAGCTTACAAAAAAAAGAGAGAATTTCATCATGGACTTGTTCGACATTCTAGAATAAAATATGCATTTTGGAAGGAGCAAGCTATTTCTCACCCAAATGAGTACATGTGCATTATTGTAGATGGTATCGATCAAAATACAACAACATTACCTCGATTCGTTAACACTCCACCTAAGCTACAAGGCAAATACTTTTTAAAGACACATCTATGTGGAGTGTTAGTGCACGGATTTAAGTTTTTTGGAGACATATGGATTGATTCCTTGCATCTACACGATAGCAATCAAGTTGTAACATCCGTTATGAAGGCAATACACAATGTACATGCAGAAAAAGGTCACCTACCAGCAACTTTGAGAGTACAAGCAGACAATTGCGGACGAGAGAATAAGAATGTACTCTTCTTTGCATTTTTCTCAATGCTAATCACTCATAGAATCTTCAATGAGATTGAAGTTGGGTTTTTGTTGGTTGGGCACACACATGACGATATCGATCAGGTATTTAGCACAGTTTCAAGAGAACTAAAACACAAGGACATGGAGACAATGGATGACTTGATAAGAAAATGTGGGAGGCAAGTTGGTGGCCATAAGGAAGGAACAATATGCTCAATGGTTGAGAGGATGTATGATTGGAAGAGCTTTATTCTACCTTTCATACAAAAAGGTGGTGATGCCCTGATAGGTCATAGCGCTCCACACTATTTTCGATTTTTTTTAAAGGATGAAAAACCAGTGATGCAATGGCAACACTATTCTCTTGATACAAAATGGGAACCTGAAGAACCTTACTCTCTCTTAACTTCAATCCCGATCAAAGAAATGCATCCAACATGGGCTCCTATAAAAGAATTCAGCGAGAAATCCAAAGGTGAAATAGAAGGCTTAAAAGCTTTTATTGCATACAAAGAGGAAATGCTCCAGAGATTTCCTGATTAGAAGCCCTCTTGGAAGGAACACACTACTGTTGTAATTAGCAAGACCTACCAATTGATAAAGGACCTTGCAAAAATGCGAGAAGATGATATTAAGGCAGAACGGCCTTTATTTTGGCCAAATGTTGGTAATGACTTGCGTCCAGCATGTGGTCTCTTTGAAAATGAGTTTGAATCGTTGCTCCCACGTCCATATTGTGGACCCAAGAAGAGAGAGTTTATGCCACAAATAGACATAGATGTCCATTGTTTTGTTGTGTTTTGTTGCAGTTCGACCATCGGATGATGAACATGAGAACATGAAGTTTTGGGTTGCGAAAGTAGTTGACGTGAGCATGGATTACCGGAGGAGAGCTACAACATTTACAGCGGTATGGTATGAGCCAAGGGGCAAGAAGGAGAACCAAGATAACAGTACATTGTATAGTAGTTGTCTGAAAAAGGAATGGGTCCCAAAGCATGAAGCAATTCCAAGACTTTCCATAGAGACAGTCATAGTATCCTGGAAATCAAGGTCAAAGAAAACAAAGAAGCACATGGGGTATGATGTAGAAGACAAAATAAAATTACCGCAACTAATTATTACACACATTACAGAGTTCATAAAGATGCTCGGCCGGGAGGAAGTAGAAGGAGATAGCGTAAATGAAGAATGCCCATGATAACACCATTCAAATATCGAGAAAGAGTGAAGGTGGTGGTGGTTGTCAGATGAGAGTGAATGAAGATGGCACCCAAGCGACAAGTGATGATAGAAAGGACATAGCAAATGTTTGGATCGCTCATTTTTGTGATCATGATAGAAAAGGACATTCAAACAAGCAAATGTTTGGATCGCCCATTTGTACTAAACTCATTGTAAAGGAAAAATTAAATTATTGAAAAGGCCACAGGAGATCCTTTGTACAAAGACTCATCCAGAGCAATATTTGTTGTAAAACTTATGACATGATAATGTAAAATTGCAAGCATAGCTATTGCTATTTTTTGGAGTACAAAAGAGGCTTCCATCATGTCTCATGTCTATATAAACCTTTTAATTTCTTGAATATTCAAGAGTGTTATAGTTTTCTGCATTGAAAGTAAAAAGAGTCTTACAGGTCTCTTATGTATACATTTTAAAAATGTTTTGAATCCTCAATAGCATGGTTTTTCATGGATTTAAACTAATAACTCAGATTTTTTATTTTAAGAATATGATTCTTATAAACAAGAAATACAAATTTAGGATTTAATAGTAGTTTTTGCATTATTTGTACAACATTGTAGAGAGATATTTTGAAATGTCTTATGTGAAAATGATAGTGCCAGAAAGTAAACTTTTGATTCTCGAATGACAGTTTCATGAAGTAAACTTTTCGTTTGGGAAGGATTTTAAGGAATAGTCCAAAAGTAGACATATGAGTCCAAAATTAATGAAATAAGTGTTAACTTCATACTACAGGTATAAGGAACAACATAATGCTGGATGCAAAAAGGCTATGCATGGAAACAAAGGAATCATAAAAAAGGGATAGGGTCATGTGGATAGGGCAAGAGCTTTATTATGTGACTTTGTGAAGAACAAGGCTGACCCGATGCCTCATAAAGCTCAAACAATGATGGATGGTAAGAGAGAAACACAACTCGTCATTCGAGATATATACAAACAAGTGGACTTAATGCATGAGATCAATCTAACCATGAAAACTCTAGGGCATAAGGAGGTGACAAAATCAACCTTCAATAGAATTTGGAACACAGATTTCAAGCATGTCTTAGTTTCTCATACAAGCACTTTTTCAAAGTGTTGCCTCTGCAGTGCAATCAAGCTGAAATTGGGTGTAACTAAGATACCAACAGAACACGAAAACTCATCACTTATGCTTTAGCTCAACATGTGCACTAAGAATCCTTGAGACGATAACCACCACCTTATCTTCGCCAAGTCTTCTAAAGTGACAAATAGAATTTGGATCACTTTCATGGATTGTAGCAAATGCAACTACTTCTCTTTTGCAACATAAAATCACCTCCATCCCCGGAATAAATTTTATAGCCATCTCCTTTGTGAGTTTCCTTTGCAAACAAGCTGTAACAACCATTATAAAGAACATTAGTCTCTTCTCAATAATCTCCTTTATTAATGATTTAAAAATCTAGATCTTGTTTGAAAATTTAATCAGACACTAACCAATAACAACCATAAACCAACAACAACCCTAAACCCTAAACCCTACACCGTAAACCAAAACAACCCTAAACCCTAAACCCTAAACCCTGAACCCTAACAAATAACAACCCTAAACCCTAAACCCTAACTCCCAAACCCTAAACCCTAAACCCTAACCCCCAAACCCTAAACCCTAACTCCCAAACCCTAAACCCTAAACCTAAACCCTAACTCACAAATCCTAAACCCTAAACCCTAAACCCTTAACCCTAACCCCCAAACCCTAAACCCTAAACCCTAACCCCCAAACCCTAAACCCTAACTCCCAAACCCTAAACCCTAAACCCTAACTCCTAAACCCTAGACCCTAAACCCTAAACCCTAAACCCTAACCCCCAAACCCTAAACCCTAAACCTTAAAACCCTAACTCCACCTAACCCCCAAACCCTAAATCCTAAACCCTAACCCCCAAACCCTAAACCCTAAATCCTAAATCCTAAACCCTAACTCCCAAACCCTAAACCCTAAACCCTACCCCCTAAACCCAAACCACCAAAACTCTAAACCCTAACCCCCAAACCCCAAACCCTAAACCCTAAACCCTAACTCCCAAACCTTAAACCCTACCCCCCAAACCCTAAATCCAAACCACAAACCCTAAATCCTAACTCACAAACCCTAAACCCTAACCCTATCTCACAAACCCTAATTCCTAACTCACAAACCCTAAACCCTAACTCACCAAACCCGAAACCCTAAACCCAAACCACGAAATCCTAAACCTTAAATCCTATGAGTGTTTTCATTAATATCATTTATTTAAGTAATAGTTTTAATTAGAATTCATAAGTAATAGTGGAATTGATAGTTGGGAGGGTGGTAGTGGGAGAAAGGGAGAGTGGGAAAGTGGAGAAAGGGAGTGTGGGAGGGTGGTAGTGGGAGAAAGGGAGAGTGGGAGAGGGAGTGGGAATGGGGGCGGTGGGGGTGGGGGTGGGAGGATGGGAGTGGGAGTGGGAGAGGGAGTGGGAATGGGGCAGGTGGGGTGGGGGTGGGAGATGGGAGTGGGAGTGGAAGAGGGAGTGGGAATGGGGGAGGTGGGGGTGGGGTGAGGGTGGGAGGATGGGAGTGGGAGTGTGAGGGTGGGGAGTGGAGTGGGAGGATGGGAGTGGGAGAGGGAGTGGGAATGGGGGAGGTGGGGGTGGAAGTGGGAGGGGTGAGGTGGGAGGATGGGAGTGGGAATGGGGGAGGTGGGGGTGGAAGTGGGAGGGGTGGGGTGGGAGGATGGGGGAGGGGGTGGGAATGGGGTGGGGAAAATGGGAGTGGGAGTGGGAGAGGGAGTGGGAATGGGGGAGGTGGGGGGGTGGGAAAATGGGAGTGGGAGTGGGAGAGGGAGTGGGAGGATGGGAGTGGGAGGGGTGAGGTGGAGGATAAGGGTGGGAGAATGCGAGTGGGAGTGGGAATGGGAGTGGGAATGGGGGGGAGGGGTGGGGGTGGGAGGATGGGAGTGGGAGTGAGAGGTGGAGGTGGGAGGATGGGAGTGGGTGGGAGAATGGGAGTGGGAGTGGGAGTGGGAGTGGGAGAGGGAGTGGGAATGGGGGAGGTGGGGGTGGGGTGAGGGTGGGAGTGGGAGGGGTGGGGTGGGAGCTCAAGGGGGTCACTATGTATAAACCCTCTATATCACGTGCGTTCAAGGCCTATATTTAAAATCCCTTATCTGTAAATTTTTCACCAATAAAATGTACCCCTTTTCTATACAAATCTGTAAACTTTTTCCAAAACTATTTTAAATAGTCCCTTATGTATATTTATTTATGTAAATTTTAGAAATAAAAAATATCCTTCTGTTGAACTCACGTGATAGGGTTACATATGATGAGTGACCCCCCCGAGGGTGGGAGGATGGGAGTGGGAATGGGGAAGGTGGAAGAATGGGCATGGGCGTGGGAGTGGGAATGGGGGAGGTGGGGTGGGAGGATGGGGGTGGGAGTGGGAATGGGGTGGCAGGATGGGAGTGGGTGGGAGAGAGAGAGAAGATAATCTAATAGAGAGGCCAATGGGAGAGGAGATAATGATATAGAAGGACCATGAGAGAGAAGCACTTAAAACCCTAGTTTTTCTTATATATACTCTCCTTCTCTCATTGTTTCTCTCATTTCAACAAGGAAGAGCAAGAGGAGAAGCAAAAAGAGGAGGAAGAGCAAAAGCAAGCACAAGTATAGATCTCAACTTTTTTCCAGGTACTTTTTTAAAAATTTGTATTCTTTGAAATTTTATTATAGAGAGAGAACTTAGAGAGAGAAAAGTGAAGGAAAGACTTTTAGAGAGAGATTATAAGAGAGAGAGTCTTGCTGCCTCGGCAGCAAAAGAGAGAGAGAGAGAGAGAGAAAGAGAGGGAGAGAGAGGAGAGACTTTTAGAGAGAGAGAGAAAGAGAGAGGAGAGACGTTTAGAGAGAGAGGGTGAGAGGTAAAAGAGAGAGAGAGGGAGGAGAGAGAGAGTGGGGAGAGAGAGAGAGAGAGAGAGGGGGGCAGGCCGCTGCGGCGGCAGCGCGAGAGAGAGGGGGAAGGGAGAGAGGGGGGGCGAGAGAGAGAAGGGGGGAGAGAGAAAGGGGGGAGAGAGAGAGAAGGGGGGCCGCTGCCGCGGCAGCGGGAGAGAAGGGGGGGAGAGAGAGAGAGAGGGGGGAGAGAAGGGGGGAGAGAGGGGAGAGAGGGGGAGGCCACTGCCGTGGCAGTGGAGAGAGGAGGGGAGAGAGAGGGGGGCGGCAGCATGAGGGGAGGGAGAGAGAGAGAGGGGGGGAGAGAAGGGGGGGAAGAGAGGGGAGAGAGGGGGGAGGCCGCTGCCCGCGGCAGCGCGAGAGAGAGGGGGGAGAGAGAGAGAGGGGAGGAGGCCGCTGCCGCGGTAGTAGAGAGAGGGGGGAGAGAGAGGGAGGGGAGGGGAGGGGAGAGAGAGAGGGGGGGCCGTTGCCGCGGCAGCTAGAGAGAGAGGGGGGGAGGCCACTGCCACGGCAGCGAGAGAGGGGGGAGGGGGCAGCGCGAGAGAGAGGGGGGAGAGAGAGGGGGGCAGCATGAGAGAGAGGGGGGGGAGAGAGAGGGGGGGGGGAGAGAGGGAGGGGGCAGGAGGCCGCTGCCGCAGCAGCGAGAGAGAGGGGGGAGAGAGAGGGGGGGTCATTGCCGCGGCAACAAGAGAGTTGTTTGCTTACCACACTTAAGCCTACGTCTCTCACCGGGAACACGACTCGAGGTCCTAAGCTACACATATACTACAACCGCCAATCCCAATATATCTGTAGGTGACAAAAAGCCTCGGAACCCTGCAAACATAGAATACCCAGCTCTTCCTACGAAAGCAGTAGGAAAGAGCCAACATTTGTTATGTTGACTCTGTGCCAACATGAACTTATGAAGAAAGAGAAGGTGTCACAACTTTGTGATACAACTTTGTGTTACGACTTTGTGTAACAACTTTGTGTTACAACTTCTAGACACAACTTTGTGTTACGACTTTGTGTAACAACTTTGTGTTACAACTTCTAGATGTAGAGAGAGAATGTGTTACAACTTTGTGTTACAACTTTGTGTAACAACTTTGTGTAACAACTTTGTGTTACAACTTTGTGTTACAACTTTGTGATACAACTTTGTGTTACAACTTTGTGATATGACTTTGTGTTACATGCAGAGAGAGAAGCTCTCCAACTTGTATAAATACCCCATAATGGAATGAAGCCCACACTCTTTGGGGCATTGTGTTGAGTCTACTTTGGTATTCCAAGCATGGATGATTTTTTCAAGTTAGTTTCGTTAAGAAGCTAAACTTTTATATTGGCGTCGAACGTTTGTATGCCCTAATAAAAATAAATCTTTGAAACATTCGCCAGAATTTGAAACTTTTATGCAAAAAAATTTAAAGTTTCGCCAGGATTTAAATTTTTTCCTTCAAAATTCCAAAGAATATATATATAAAAGTACTACATTCTACTAATATTGTGAAACTAAAAAAATAATCTTGAAAACTTTCGCCAAGATTTTATATTAATATATAAGCATAGCTTCGATAAAAACATCCTTGATTCCAAGCATTTGTCTCAAGTGTCCATGCTTCCTTGCACTGCACGTCCAAAAGCATGTCCTAACCTTGCAACCCTTCTCCCCTCTCCTCCAACCCTACAACCCACCCTCTCCCTCTCCTCCTCCCTCCTCCTCCTTCCTCCTTCTCCTCCTCCTCCCTCCTCCTCCTCCTCCTCCTCCTCCCTCCTCCTCCTCCTCTCTCCTCCCCCTCCCTCCTCCTCTTCCCTCCTCCTCCTTCCTCCTCTCTCTTCTTTCACCCATGCTCTTACACCTTCTTCCTCTCCCACTCCTATGCTTTCCTAAACGCTTAAACTCCATGATCTACGAGGGAGACGAGTTCTCCACCATGTACTCTACTCTGAACCTTGGATCCTCCTTCTAACCCTGGACTCCTTCTAACCCTAGACTTCTTCTAAACCTTGGAACCTCCTTCTAAACCTTGGAACTCTTTCTAAACCCTGGAACCTCCTTCTGAACCCTGGAACTCTTTCTGAACCCTGGAACCTCCTTCTGAACCCTGGAACTCCTCCTAAACCCGGTAACTCTTTCTAAACCCTGGAACCTCCTTCTGAACCCTTAAACTCCTCCTAAACCCTACAACCCCCAATGAAGGTGAAAGCCTTCATTACCTCAACAAAGATGGTTTACGTGCCTTTTACACATGCTTGCACTTTGTTTGCTTACCACACTTAAGCCTACGTCTCTCACCGGTTTAGGGTTACACATATACTACAACCGACAATCCCAATATATCTGTAGGTGACAAAAAGCCTTGGAACCCTGCAAACATAGAATACCCAGCTCTTCCTACGAAAGCAGTAGGAAAGAGCCAACATTTGTTATGTTGACTCTGTGCCAACATGAACTTATGAAGAAAGAGAAGGTGTTACAACTTTGTGATACAACTTTGTGTTACGACTTTGTGTAACAACTTTGTGTTACAACTTCTAGACACAACTTTGTGTTACGACTTTGTGTAAAAACTTTGTGTAACAACTTTGTGTTACAACTTCTTGATGTAGAGAGAGAATGTGTTACAACTTTGTGTAACAACTTTGTGTTACAACTTTGTGATACAACTTTGTGTTACAACTTTGTGATACGACTTTGTGTTACATGCAGAGAGAGAAGCTCTCCAACTTGTATAAATATAATGGAATGAAGCCCACACTCTTTGGGGCATTGTGTTGAGTCTACTTTGGTATTCCAAGCATTTGTCTCAAGTGTCCATGCTTCCTTGCACTGCACGTCCAAAAGCATGTCCTAACCGTGCAACCCTTCTCCCCTCTCCTCCAACCCTGCAACCCACCCTCTCCCTCTCCTCCTCCCTCCTCCTCCTTCCTCCTTCTCCTCCTCCTCCCTCCTCCTCCTCCTCCTCCTCCTCCCTCCTTCTCCTCCTCTCTCCTCCCCCTCCCTCCTCCTCTTCCCTCCTCCTCCTTCCTCCTCTCTCTTCTTTCACCCATGCTCTTACACCTTCTTCCTCTCCCACTCCTATGCTTTCCTAAACCCTTAAACTCCATGATCTACGAGGGAGACGAGTTCTCCACCATGTACTCTACTCTGAACCTTGGATCCTCCTTCTAACCCTGGACTCCTTCTAACCCTGGACTTCTTCTAAACCTTGGAACCTCCTTCTAAACCTTGGAACTCTTTCTAAACCCTGGAACCTCCTTCTGAACCCTGGAACTCTTTCTGAACCCTGGAACCTCCTTCTGAACCCTGAAACTCCTCCTAAACCCTGGAACTCTTTCTAAACCCTGGAACCTCCTTCTGAACCCTTAAACTCCTCCTAAACCCTACAACCCCCAATGAACAAAGATGGTTTACGTGCCTTTTACACATGCTTGCACTTTGTTTGCTTACCACACTTAAGCCTACGTCTCTCACCGGAACACGACTCGAGGTCCTAAGCTACACATATACTACAACCGACAATCCCAATATATCTGTAGGTGACAAAAAGCCTCGGAACCCTGCAAGCATAGAATACCCAGCTCTTCCTACGAAAGCAGTAGGAAAGAGCCAACATTTGGCGCAGTTGCCGGGGAGACTAGCGTCTCAAGTAGTGAGTAAACATACGTAGGTATGTGTAAAAGAAGACACTACTTTGAACTTTCACGAACATAATACTCAAGGGCAAGGAGAGTAAATTTTTTTTGCCAATTCTAGCCAAACATATTAGCCCCAAGCATCAACCTTGGGTTACTACCTTAAGAAATTTTCTTAATTTCTTAAATAGAAGCCACATGATATACAATCAGGCTAGGTAGTGGACACGGATGCGTAGAGCTTGCAATTTCAATCATTTTACCTTTTTACAGAAAAGCAAACCGAGCTCTCCATAAAGAGTTATGGCTCGGGAAGAGTTTAGGGTTAAACCCTAAACCTAAACCCTAAACCTAAAATCAAATCCTATAAAAACCTACTCCACCCCCTCATTCTTCATCTTTCACTTTTTGCCTCCATTCTCTTCTTCATTCCGAGCCCCACGCAAGACACTCCTCCCTCTCCATCGACCACCCCCTTACTCCTATCCTCGCATTGTAAGTGACATCGAGCCCTTCTCGCAGCGATGACCTAGCCTTCCACCCACTGTCCATTGTTCCGCAACAATCCCGTTACATCAAGAAAGACTTGGAGAGCGTTGAGGTGACCACTTCTCCCTCCTTTTCGATTTCCGTCTTTCAGGTTTTTTGCTCTTTTTTACACCTCTCCCCTCCCCCTCCATCTCCACCACCACCTCCCCCCTCCCCCTTCATCTCCACCTCCCCCTCCCCCCTCCCCCTCCACCACCACCTCCCCCTCCCCCCTCCCCCTCCATTTTCACCTCCCCCTCCCCCCTCCCCCTCCATCTCCACCACCACCTCCCCCCTCCCCCTTCATCTCCACCACCACCTCCCCCCCTCCCCCTCCATCTCCACCTCCCCCTCCCCCCTCCATCTCCACCTCCCCCTCCCCCCTCCATCTCCCCCTCCCCCCTTCCACCACCTCCCTCCCCCTCCCCCTTCATCTCCCCCTCCCCCTCCCCCTTCATCCCCCCCTCCATCTCCACCTCCCCCTTCCCCCTCCCCCCTCCATTTCCACCTCCCCCTCCCCCCTCCCCCCTTCCCCGTCCCCCTCCCACCTCCACCACCCCCACCACCTCCCTTTCACTCTCTCTCCGTCTTTCTCTCTCTATCCCTCCCCCTTTCTCTCTCTATCTCTCTCTTTCCCTCCCCCTCCCTTACTCTCTCTCTCTCATTTTCTCCCCCTCCCCCTCTCACTCCTTTCTCTCTCCTCTCTCCCCCTTCCCCCCTCTCTCTCTCTTTTCTCTCTCCTCTTTTTTCCCCCCCTCTCTCTCTCCTCTCTTCCCCCCCCCTCTCTTCTCTCTCCCCCTCATTCTCTCCCCCACCCCCTCTCTCTCTCTCCCCCTTAACCCCAACCCTTTTTCCCCCCCTCTCTCTCTCTCCCACCCCCTCCCCCCCACCCCCCCCCTCTCTCTCCCCCTCCCCCTTACCCCTATCAACCCCACCCCACCCCACCCCTCCCTCCCGCGGCAGCGCTCCGCAGAGCCGCCGCCCCCGCGCACCCCCCACCCCTCTCTAACCCCACCCGCCACCCCTCCCGCGGCGGCGCTCCGCAGCGCCGCCGCCCCCTCGCACCGCCCAACCCCCGCCCCCGCCCACCCCGCCCCCGCCCCCGCCCACCCCGCCCGTGCCTCCCCGCCCCGCACCCGTGCCCCACCCTGCCTCGCTCTCTGTCCCCCACCAACCCTCGGCCGCCCCACTCCCCCGCCCCGCCCCGCTAGCGGCCAAGCTGCCAGCGGTGGCGCCCTTGCGCCCAACCCCCCGCCCCGCGCCATTCCCCGCCCCCCGCCCCCACTCACAGCCCCCTTCTCCCCTCCACCCCCTCCCCCGCACCATTCCCCGCCCCGCCCCCACTCACCACCCCGCGGCGGTGCACACAGCGCCGCCCCGCCCCCTCTCTCTAACCCCCCGCCCCCGCCCCGCCCCGCCCCCGCCCCCGCCCCCGCTCACAGCCCCCCTCTCCCCTCCACCCCCTCACCCGCGCCATTCCCCGCCCCGCCCCCGCTCACAACCCCCGCCCCCGCCACCCCCCGCCCTCCCCCGTCGCAAAGGCCCCCTCTCCCCTCCACCCCCTCACTCGCGCCCCGGCCGCCGCACCCCCTCCCCCACGCCACCCCTCTCCCCCTCTCCCCCGAACCCCCTCTCAGCGCCCCCCCCGGGCGCCGCCGTCGCGAAGTCCACCAACCCCCCGTTTAAATTTTTTTTTTTAAAAAGGCTAACCTAAACTAACCCTAGGGTTGGCTTTAACCTTAGCTCGGTTAGTCTTAACTACAGTTAGGCTAGGTTAGTTCGGTTAGGATAACTAGATTAGTTAGTTAACGTCGGTCAGATTAGTTCACGTAGGTTAAGTTAGTAGTAATTGAAGTTAGGTTAGTTTAGTTAACCCTCAGTTAGTTAGACTAGGTTCGGTTAAGATTACCCTCAGTTAGGTTAGACTAACTCTTCAGTTAGTAACTAACTATAGTTAGTTAAACCTCCCAGTTACAATAACTGGGAGGATCTAGGTTAGTTAGTCTAACTAGATCAACTTGGTTTCAACCCCTCGGTTGGACTTAAAGTCCATTCACACCACCATTAGGACCCCCCAAACGCAAAATTTACCCCTCCTTTAACTTGGCCCCACACAGTATTGATACTGTACTCGAGCCTTTGTTCCAACAACAAACTCCACAACAGAATGTACCGCCACGTCAACTTGAAGGAGCTGCACTCTCTAGCATCCTGAGTTGCCCTGTGTCAATTCCCATCGGAATCCTCTTACGGAATTGTCCCAATCTCTGGGAGAGTTTCAAAGGATGGATTGAACTCGCAAATCCCCCTCCACCTATGAACGACATTGAAGATATCCCTGTGTGGATGGGTGAGAGAGATGACATACGCAACATCACTGTGCCTTTGATACACAAGGCATATAATGAAGTCCAAGCCATAGTGGATGGTGGAGCAGGTGTCAATGTCCTATCAAAGGAGCTCTACGAAGAATGGGGTCTCCCACCAATGCAAAAGGCTAATTTCAACATACGCCTTGCCGATGATTCACGGGCTAAACCCTTGGGAATAGTGAATGGCGTGTCCACAAAGATCGCAGGAGTTCGCTTTTCCCTTCAATTCACAATCTTGGATCTCCCCAAAAAATCCTATCAAATCTTACTGGGACGTCCTTGGTTACGGGAAGCATCAGTCCTCCATGACTGGGGAACGGATAGATTGACAATCCAGAATCGAGACACTGCAGTCAGGGTGAATGTGGGGACAGGAGCTATTAAATCAATTGTGCCTAGAGCATTGGATGACACATCTTCCACGACAATCTCGAGCAAATGGACCTTGCAAGTGTGCCCATTTTTCCCAAAAGCGTACATACTCCTTGATACCAACTATCACATCTAAGTGATCCTTCACATACTTGAACATGGTTACATAAGGTGGCTCTCCACTTGGTAGCATTGGATGACCATCTGGATGTCTCTTCCACAACTCAATGCCACCTTCACTTGGTTGCCAATCTAATGATCGTGGATGCACTTTATATTGCATGATAGGAACTTCATTTCACATAAAGAACCAAAATTGGAGAGGCTTTGAGTGTCCCACTAAAGAATCTTTCCCATCGCATAGGCATCCATCAACATAGCTCTTGAAATCAGGGACTTCTGTTACCAAAAATGGCATTGGAGAAGACTCCTCACATTGCCTAAAAGTATCCATGAGATGTGCAAATGTCAATGTTTGGCTAGTTCTTAACCTCTCTGAAAACTTGCTAAACATTGCATCAATATCCTCATGTGTATGCCCAACCATCAAGAATCCCAATTGAATTGACTTGAAAATCCCTCGAGCAACAAGTAATGATAGGTATGCAAACAAGTACCTATTCTTGTTTTCAGAACCATAATTATGCAACTACAACAATAGGTGTTCGGGTAGTTTCTTATAAGGATTTTCTTGATGGGAACTTCCAAGTCCAAGGTCTTTGAATGTTCCACCCACTGCTCCAAGATGAAGTTGTTGCTTGCCATTAGAAACATACTGAGAATCCAATGCTTCTCTTGGGCTTAGTGCGTTTAGCAGAGCATTGTCAGACCTTGGCATCCCATCATGTACCAAATCTCCAAGTGCATGGTTATCAAATCTTTCAAGATTTCTCAAACACAAAGCCAATGAACCAATTGTGAAGTTAGGATCCGACGGCCACAAGGATAACGAAAAGTGACCATAACGTCCTTGACCATGTCCATGTGTTATCATGCCAGTCAAAGCCATTGGGAGCTGAAAGGATTTGTCTGTGTCCTTTGAACGATTGCGTAATCTAGGGATGGCTGTCTTCTTTTGGTCCATCTTATCATGGATAATGCACAAGTATGTCTGAGGATACATTTCAGAAAATCTGCGCCAAGTGTAGTACACATTTCTACAATTTTTTTGTTGTAACATGTGCTTTCTTCTATCTTCCATCAACTTATTACGTTCATTTTGGCATTTTGTCGCTGCAAGCTGAGCCTTGATTGCACTACATAAACCACACTTAGAGAATTCACTTGTTTTTGACAAAGTTACATGTTTGAATTCAGAGTTCCATATGCGGTTGAATGTGGAAGTTGACATCTCCTTACAACCCAAACTATGCTTTAATTGCATGTTAACTTCATAGAGAATATCAACCTGCTTGTATACATCCGGTATCACCACAACTGTGTTTCCCTTGATCCATCCTGAAGTGTTCTACTTTTGTGTGGCATACGCTCAGAATTGTTATCCACAAAATCTTGGATTATGGCTCTACCCAGTTCTGTGTGGTCCCAACCTCTCTGCACGATTCCTTTATTACCATGTATGCACCTTCGTATACCAATTTCAAATTGCTCCCTGTATCGATAAAATGTTGTTTTTGGAATACCATGCATTTCATACCATGCTCTACAACAAACTTGAATACCATTCAATGAAAAGACATATTTGAATTGCCCATTGTCATCTTTTCGACAAGCAACCCCAAGAGTGTCATATACATAATTGGTGCGAGCCTCCAAACTTTGGTCCCAGTACTCTATGCATAATTTGGATATCATTTGACGATCGGCAAATTGACAACAATTTTGTTTACAACAATCAATCATAGATACTTTTATGACTGCATCCCTTGTGAGTCTAGATGATGCTAATGGCATGCCATGTTTTTTAGCTTTTCTCTGTATCATGCAGTAACGCCTCTTTTTTGTGGATTTTTCCATTGGGTCCTCATCTTCCATGTGCTTTTTCCCACAACCACTTGAAGAATTCATGGTGTCATCAATTCTTAATGAAGTTCCATCTAAAAAGGTTATTTGTGCAATGGGCCATTTTATTAAGTGGATGGTATCGATGCCTGATACATCACTGTGATACTTTTCAATTCCCACACCTAGATTACCTTCACCAAGCATCTCAAAATTTATAGATTCAAATGGGTAGACATACAAAACAACACCCTCTACAATGCTCTTGGTTTTCTGCTCATCCCATATTAAGACTTTCTTGTCCTTCCATGATTCTTGAATGGAAAACTCATCATATCACATATAGGTTCAACGTCAATGGTATCTAATGTTATATCATTCATTGGTACAATAGCTCCATTGACATTGTCCACACAACTGATTGATCGTGCTTTCCAACGAACAACACTACCCAAAGCCTCATAGACTAAGAATGCATCCATTGTAGGAAATGGAAGAAGTGCACTTTCATCCATACAAATATCGATTGCCACCAATACATTGCTTTCTCCCAAGGGCACACCTTGGCACATGTCATCATGTGATGTAGAGAATATTGTCCCAATGGCAACAATCTTTCCACTGACAAGCAAGTTGACTTTAAACCCCACTTTCAATGTGGCACCTGCATAGTACATAGCATTTGTTATAGTTCAATATTAATATCTGATGGTGTGACTTAGGATGAAAATGCTTTACAAGATTTCATTACAAGACCAAATCTTCCTAAACCTTGGTGCTTTGAATTTTAGGCAGGAAAATTTGGCTACATGGCCAAATCTTCATAGACCATGGTGCTTTGAAAGGGAGATAGCAAGATTTGTCCACACAACCAAATCTCCCGAGATGCTGGTGCTTTCAAGAAGCCATCAAGATTTATGCACACATCCAAATCTACTTAGACCTTGGTGCTTTGAAAGAAGCCCACAAGATTTGGCCACATGGTCAAATCTCCTTAGACCCTGGTGCTTTGAAAGAAGCCAACAAGATTTGGCCACATGGCCAAATCTCCTAAGACACTAGTGCTTTGAAAGAAGCAATAAGATTTGGCCACACAGCCAAATCTGCTCAAACCTTGGTGCTTTCAAAGAAGCTAGCAAGATTTGGATGCACGGCCAAATCCTTTGAGACCTCAGTGACTTCTTTCAAAGCACTGAGAAGATTTGGTTGTGGCGTTCTTTCAAACTTGGGGAGATTTGGTCGTGTGGCCAAATCTTGTAGGCTTCTTTCAAAGCACTAGGGTATGGAGAGTTTTGGCTGTGCAACCTCCTCTTGCATGCTTCTTTCAAATCACTAGGTTCTGGGAGATTTGGCCGTGTGGCCAAATCTTTCAAAGCATTAGGGTTTGGGAAGATTTTTCCGTGCTACCAAATGTTGCTAGCTTCTTTCAAATCACTAGGAAGATTTGGCCACATGGCCAAATCTGCTTTCAAATCACTAGGAAGATTTGGCCACATGGACAAATCTTCAAACGTTAAATTTAAAAATTGAAGATCCAGATTTTAAAATTTAAAATTTAAAGTTTAAAATTCAAAATTCAAATTTCAAGTTTCAAGTTTCAAATTTTGAAATTCAAATGTAGAGATCCTACTTTCAAAAAAATCATACATGCTTTTCATGATTCACGCTATTACACTTTAAAATCATACTATTACTTTAAAAGCAAACTAGAAAATCTAAAACTATTGAAAAAACAAAACTTTAAAAGGCAAAGCTAAACAAACCTTTTAAACCAAGCATAAAAAGTAAACCTATGAGAAGGAATTGAATTCGTCTTCATGGGGGATCAAGTGCTAGGCTCACCTTGTTCTCTCCCTTCCTAGATCTCCAATGTGTACCTAGGGTGGTTTGAGAGCTTTAGGACAACGTCTTAGATGGGGTAGTTCTTGGAAAACACTCCTCCACCCTTGCTTAGCTAATTGCAAGCAAAAAAGTTCAAAACTATGTCAAAATAAGAGGTCCCGGGAGGCTCCCCATCCCAGTTTTGTCCTAGCAATGTGTACTTAACTATGTAGGTTTTAAAATTCCATTGCCAATTCAACTCTCCATAGATTCCACACACAATAGTTGGATTAGAAAGAGGTCTTTTTTTTTTTTTTGCTCTTCATGCTTTTGGGGGGATTGCTCCTTCCCCCCCAAAGCATGCTTTTTTAGGGGGATTGCTTCTTCCCCCCAAAGCTTATTTTTGGGGGATTTCTTGCCTTATCTTCCTTCCTCCTCTTCATCGTCCTTCTCTCTTCCTCCACCGTCCTCGTCCTCCTTCACGTCCTTCCGTCCTCGTCCTCCTTCACGTCCTTCCGTCCTCCTCCTCCTTCACGTCCTTCCGTCCTCGTCCGCGCCACTCCGTTAAGACTTGCTGCGCTACCACAGTTTCAACGCCCTCCCCGCCCTCTTTTCCTCCGCTGCGCTCTTTTCCTCTGCCGTCCTTGTCCTCCTCCGCGTCCTTCCTCCCCAATGCTCTTTTCTTCCGCGCCGCTCCATTAGGGCCTACGCTAGCAAAGTTTCGGCTGGCTGCGCCACTCTTTTCCTCCGCAGCACAGTTTCAGTGCTACTCTGCTTTTCCTCCTCTGCAGCACAGTTTCAGCGCCGCTCTGCTTTTCCTCCGCACAGGTTTTCTTCACAGTTATTCAGTGGCAGGTTCGTAGCCCTCAGCAGGCCCATTCTTCTTCGCCAGCGTGACTGTCAGTGAGGCTTCCGTGTCGTCAACAACAGTCTGAAGCTTCTCCTTTTTCGAGTTAATCTCACGCAATCCCCTCTTCACGAAATCCCCTTTGGACAAAATCCCCTCAGCTCCTACGATTGCTTGAAATCCAAAGAGCACAAGCTCACAAACAACAATGGCTACTCAATCATCTAAGTAAGAAAACGAAAGAAATCGAAAGTGTACCTAATTCATGCATGTTCTCCATTTTCTGCATTTCAGAACACCACGATTTGAAAGAAAGAGTCTTGTAAAAGTAGGAATCTGGAAGTGTGATTTGAAAGTAGGGTCTTTAGTATATGATTTGACTTTCATATCTTCAAATTTGAAATTTGAATTCTGTATCTAAGATTTTGAATTTTGAATTTTAAATTTTGAATCTAAGATTTTGAAATTTTCAAATTTGAAATTTGAATCTTAAGATTTGAATTTTAAATTTTAAATGGGGAGATTTGGCCATGCGGCCAAATCTTCTGGCTTCTTTCAAAACATACAACATTTGGCCGTATAGCCAAATCTCCCTAGATCTTGGTGATTTCAAAGAAGCTATAAAGATTTGGCATCACAACTAAATCTTCCTAAACCTTGCTGCTTTGAAAAGATTTGGCCACATAACCAAATCTTCCTCGACACTCATGATTAGAAAGAAGATAGCAAGATTTGGCCGCATGGCCAAATCTCCCTCGACCCTCATGATTAGAAGAAGCTAGCAAGATTTGGCCGCATGGTCAAATCTCCTTAGACCCAAGTGATTTAAAAGAAGCTAGAAAGATTTGGCATCACAACCAAATCTCCCCAAATCCTGTTGCTTTGAAAAGATTTGGCCGCACGGCCAAATCTCCCTAGACCCTTGTGATTAGAAAGAAGCTAGCAAGATTTGGCCGCACAGTCAAATCTCCCTAAACCCTCGTGACTTATAAAAAGCTAGAAAGATTTCGCATCGTAGCCAAATCTCCCCAAACCTTAGTGCTTTGAAAAGATTTGGCTGCATAGCCAAATCTCCCCAAACCTGGTGCTTACAGAACGGCCTTCTTTAATGTTAAAAAATTGGGATGAGTGCAGATTACATTTTAAAATTACTCCAGAATTGTATCATCGGATTCGTGGTTGCTCTGACTCATGGTTAAAAGTGAAGCTTCAATAGGGAAAGGAAACTCCACCATTGCCTGATGCCACTCATGTGCTCATCGAAATCAGCATCTCGAATGGTAGGCTCGTCCTCACGGGTAATGGCCTCAATATCTGTATCTCCTATCTCATGATCATCCTCCTCCCTCGTATCACGGTCATCATCACGTCCATAGCCATGATCATCCTCCATACGCTCCATATTAGTAAATGTACTATACATCACTTTGGAACGTGGCATAATAGGTATGACATGCCACCATCTATTATTATCCACCATTGGTTGATAGACAACCTAATTCAAACACAAATACAATCATGTTACTTTTCTTGCATCAAATATTCAAAAGCGAGTATTTTTATATGTGTGCACAGTACTTGTTCACATTGTTGCGGTAGTACTAGTGTGTCCTTCCTACTTTGCCAAAACTTTGTGGAGTCAATAGTTACAAAGCCACTTGCATGGCGTTTGATTGTTGCATTAGGGCCTCTTTCCACCGCGTCCTTAAACCACTTTACATCCAAAATATACACAAAGAAGCGTCGAAAGTCAAGCATAATAATATCTTGGATTATGCCACAATAATCATCCATGGCTCCATTGGCTCCCTCAAAGCTAGCAATGATGCCGCAATCTTGTGTGTTTCTCTTATCATAAATCCATTGTGTTCGAAAATGCTTGCCCTCACACCATATAGCATTGAACATAGTGCACTACACCAAGAAAAAATCAATTAAATAAGCAATCTAAATTATTGAAAGCTCCTAACTTATGCATAACATTCTATATACCGACCTTGCTCATGCATCCCCTAGCATACTCCCATTCTTCCATTGTGATATGCATCCCCTCGTCTTTCTCTGCTTTTTCCATTTCATCAAGTAGCCAATCCACATGAATATCCTTTGGAAGTGCTCTTAGATACTGAGGGTATGGCACACGAGATCTGTGGTGTGTACGAAAGAGGGCCCTTTCTTCTTGTCTTCTTCCCTTTGCATCCTCGTATCTTGTCACCCATCTTTTCATCACATCACTATTAAGCACACAAAAGAGGTTGATACTATTATGCAACTCCGTGTCTATTACTTTGTTGCATCCTTTCCCTTGAGGCACAATAGAGGTCATCCTTAGGTCTTCATCATCTCTCCATAGTCGTGGGAGAGAGCTATCCACATCAATAAGAAACTCAGAAATATATACAAGTGACTCTTGTAGCAACCAACCCTCGGCCATGCTACCTTCGGGTCTTGCATTTTGTCTCACAAAGCCCTTCAAGGTCTTCATGAAGCGCTCCAGGAAGAACAACCATCGTGCATGTATAGTACCGCATATAGCAATCTCATCCACCAAATGAACTATGAGATGTAGTTGGCTTGTGAGAATAGAACGTGGAAATGTCTCCTCCACTAAACAAACCGCCTCCACTGACATAACTTGAGCATTCTCAAGCATGGTGGGATCTATTTCCTTTGAGCTCACATACCTCACAAGCTCGCCCGATCCTCCCTTATGCCTGCCGAATCTCGTGTCCCATTCAAATGCTCCCAAATGGTAGATGCCACATTCTTGAAGATATGCATGGGATCAAGCAGGTGATTGATCTTGAGGTGGGACCAATATGGTAAACGATAAAAGATGGAGTATCTAAACAAAATAAAGTGTTAGCGTGCAATCTTTACTTTCAGCCAATATAGCCAATCTTTACTTCTAGCCAATAGTTACAAACCCTTACCGGCTCATGCCAAGTGGTGGAGGAGTCGTGGAACCATCCCAAATTCTCATCCAATCTCCCGCGGTGAGTGATTGTGGGAGGACTTCATTCCAAGGGGCAACATATCTAGGATGATTAGGTGGGAGAAATCGATGGTGATTCTCATAGATGACCTTATTCAATGCGTCTGCCCATGAGGCAACTAGCAAAGGACCACAAACAGGACATGCATGGTAACCCGATGTAGTGAGACTTGAACAATAGATGCAATTAAGAGTGGAAGGTGGGTTTAGGGTGCCACATCCTTTGCCTATTCATAATTAGAAATGCAATGCTTACCTTAACACTCGCCATAGCCTGGGAAGTCATGCATCATCCACATCAAGACTACTTTGCAGTTGAAGTCTCGTGACGAGGGAGGCCTACTCACATCATGCACCTCGATACCTCTCCAAAGTATCTCTAGCTCATCAATCAAAGGCTCCAAATAAACATCAGGGTTTTTGACTTTATGTTTCCCTGGAATTAGAAGGGACAGCATGACATGTCCTTTCTTAATAGCCATAGAGGGTGGAAGATTGTAATTCACCAATACCACTGGCCATACACTGTAAGACGTGCTTTTGAGACCAAATGGGTTCACACCGTCCATACCCAATCCAAGTCTCAAGCTCCTAGGTTCTTCCTTGAAGCTTGGCCCTGTGTCTTCAATATGCTTCCACGCAGGAGAGTCCGCGGGAGTTCTCCACTTGCCATCGGTTGATCGATGGGAGGAATGCCATGGCATGAGCTCTACAATAGATTTGCACTACTTGAACATATGTTGGATGCGAGGGATTATGGGAAAATGTCGCAATACCTTATGAGGCACGTCCAAGGTTTTGAGATCTGCTCTATATCTTGCCTCTCCACAAGTAGGACACTCTCTTGCATCCTTATGTAGTCCACGAAACAAAACGCAATCGTTGACACATGCATGGATGTGCTTGTAATCTAATCCTCCAAGAGAGGTCACATGTTGCCTTGCCATATCTTTTAAGGTCGGTAGTTTATTCTCCCTTGGAAGCATTTTACACAATAGCCTGCACGTGAAGACCATAAATGAGGAAAAGCATTCGAGTACTTGACCCACTAGCATAATTCACCATGTTTACAAAATCGACCATAAATGAGGAAAAGCATTCGAGTAATTGACCCACTAGCATAATTCACCATGTTTGCAAAATCGACTTTAAAGCTTACTTGAGTAATGCATTCAAACTTGCATTGCTCCATCCATAGATGGTTTGCAAGTTTAGTAACTCAAGGGAGGCACGTAGAACAGAGAATGTCCACCCCTCAAACAGTGGAGTCGATGCTGCAGTAAAAAGATCATCCTGCTCCATGCTATTATCCCTCCCTTGATGGACATATAAATCCCGCACCATATCATCAAACACCTCCTCCTCCACGGCTTCATGAGGTAATGGCGGAGGGCTACTATCACCATCACTCCATGCATCCGTAACGGTCCCTCCTGAAGATCCCACCTCATATCGCCGACGCTTCGCCTCCTCACAGCGAGCATAGGGTAACATATGCGGGTGTGGCACTACATCCTGTATCAAATTAAAACGGGATCATAACTCAAACATATGAACACCCATAGGTATCTCAATCAACCTTAACTTACAAACCCTTACCCTATTTACGGTCACATCCCATTCTCCATACTTTGAGATATGATTGAGTGTAATCCTGCGTGCAGGATACATGTTTCCTCGACATCGATCACACAGACATTGATTTTTTGCTCCAACCACATTTCGCGATGGTGGATACGGAGGGATTCATCCTCACTGGAGCTACTTGTTGAAGATGAAGACATCCTACAAACAAACAACCCACCAAATTTGCTCTTCTTCAAATGTTTAATTTAAACTCTGTGGCGCGTCTAAAGATGCGTCTAAAAGCGCGTTTAAAATCGTGTCTAAAGGCACGTCTAAAAGCACGTCCACTCTGTGTATTTAGACGCACCTATAGATGCGCTATTAGACGCAATTATAGACACGGCTTTTAAACCTGCTTTTTAGCACGCCGCTCGCTTTGCTTTTCTTCACATTACTTATACTTCGCGCGGCTTGCTTCCTTCCTTATTAGCAGATCCATAGTTTCGATGCTTAAGAGGAAGGCTCCCATACTTACTTCCAAGCTTACACTTAAGAGGAAGGCACCCACACTTACTTCTAAGCTTAAAGGAGAGAAGGACGAACAAGGAGGAGAAGCAACTTTGAAAAAGAAAGAAGAACCTTCCATACCTCTATCCAAGTAAGTCTTTTTGCAGTTGATCTTGTTTGGAAGTTTGCTCTCTTTAGATTTGTACTTTCTCATATCCAAGAAGCGCATGATCTGGGTATCAGTGTCACGTTTGTGTATTGGGCGCAATGTCCTTTTCTACTTTTTAGGAATCCCATCTGTCGGAGCGTGTCTATAGGCGCGTCTCAGAGCGCGTCTAAAAGTGCATCTATAGGCGCGTCTAAATGCGCGTCTAGCCTGTTTGCAGACACAAACAGACGTGTCGATAGATGCTCTGTTAGACGCTCTGTTAAACGCTCTGTTAGACGCTCTGTTAGATGCTCTGTTAAACGCGTCTATAGACACGCAAATCAGGCGCGTCTATAGACACACTCTGATAATAAGCCTCTCTTCCCTTTCCCTTTCTTCTCAGCTCATCAGTAATAGATTTTTTTCCTTTTTTCCAGTTCAACATGTAGCCAGGAAGCGCTTCCAGCTCACCTAATCCCCGGGAATCTATTTGGAAGGACTTATATAACCTTTTAGGGCACCCTCCTAGTCTTGCAGAGTTATACAGGTATATGACGGGTACTCTAAACACTCCCTAGGAGTCGGCACTACAGACTCCAAGCCACCCCACACCACCTGAGATCACCCCAACGGAGTCAGCACAGCCGTCTTATGCCCCTTCCCAGGAGTCGGCACTACAGACTCCAAGCCACCCCACACCACCTGAGATCACCCCAACGGAGTCAGCACAACCGTCTTATGCCCCTTCTTATGCCCCTTCCCCCATACCATCTTATGCCCCTTTCCCATGCCGTCTTATGTCCCTTCTGCCATCCCGTCTTATGCCCCTTCCCCCATGCCGTCAGGAGGTCCTTCTGTCTCGTAAAGCCATCGACGTACTCCTATACCATCGAGACTCGGTTCTCCAGCTATGAGTGGTCAGCGTAGTCCTGTGCAGTCTCCAGCTACGAGTGGCCAGCGTACGAGCTCGACACGACAGGGTAGCAGGCATAGTAGCAGGGAGAGTGGTGGGGGATGCATGGCACAGTGTTTTGAGCCATGTGGCGGTGGGGAGGATGATGATTCAGATGATTTAGACATGCCTCTAGGTGATGGTACGATTTATTATGACATCACTCAAACAGGAGGCATCTTGATGGATGCGCAGGGGAAGGACATCATGGCCTTCATGCGCTCTGTAATTTCTAACAATTATAGAGATTGCTTTATCCACTACAAAGACCACCCAAAGAGGTTGGCTGATGAGACCCTCGCTACTGTTCGCTCTAAGTATCCTAACCCCCCCAATCGCCAGTTCACAGATAAATGGGCCAAGTCAAATATTGTTACGATACTTAGCAATAAAAGATCTTCGCTTAAGAGGCAGGCACTAGCGGAGCTTGCCAGGCTTGAGGCAGGTCAACCACCAAGGGGCCCACCCCACACCGCTCACAAGCGTGAGTGGAAAAAGGCAATGAAGTCAGCGAGGGAGGACCCCAGTCTACAACACGTGGAGGCACGGAGGATCCAGATGGAGGAATATGGAAGCGCGCATTTTGGAGCAGGGGGTGTTGAATCATGGGAGGCCCAATTTGTAAGTATCGATCTCAAATTATATTGCTTATGTAGTTTATTTGGAGGTTGTTTCTTTGTACTAATCCCTCCGCAAAGTGTGTCGTCATGCAGCTTGAGATCATGGGCAGATACCCTACTCTTGTGAAGACAGCCTACCACCGCCACCATCGCAGAGGAGATACATGGAGGCACTTCTATGATGACGGGTTGACTACTAAGGAGCAGTATACCCGAGCTACTGGAGCGGCCCCCCAGGTATTTGAAAGCAATTAAATAATGCCAAAATTATAAGTAAAGATTTGATTTTTCATACATTGATATATGTTGTCCCTTGTTTACAGGCCCGTGCACAAGACGATGAGGAAGAGGAGGAAGGAGGCGCAGAAGGGAGCATGGAAGGGAGCGAGGACCTGGAGAACATAGATTAGTCGTACAAGTAGTGCTAGCTACTCTTTTTTGTACTTAAAGCCACTGGCTTGGCTTTGTGCCTCTTGTATATACACTCCTCTTATTTTTTGTACTTGAAGCCACATGACATGGCTTAGCTTCGTGCTATATGTATATACAAGTACTTTTTGAGCTTTCAATTTTATTGCATTTTGGAGTTGTAATGTTTTATTTGGAATTGTAATTAAAATGCGGTTGGCTGTAAGAATTGAATTACACAATGTGGATATGGGATTCTTGTAACTATATAGCATACACAGCATTCTGTAAAATTAAAAAAAAAAATAAAGCGCGTCTATCAATGCGTTTAAAAACGCGTTTATATATGCGTCTATCTGTTCGACTTGCATCTATATTTACGTCTATAAATGCGTTTATAAGTGCATCTATTTATGCGTCTAAGTGTGCATCTATACGCGTGTGTGTCTGATATATAAACGCACAATTAGACGCGGGTCTCCAGACGTGAAAATAGATGTGCAAATAGACGCACCCGTAAGTTGTTTATTTAGTTCAGTAAACGCATCTGTGCGCACGTCTATGGGTGCTTTGTCTTGTTGTGATTCTTGAAGATATGCATGGGATCCAAGAGATGATTGATTTGTAGCTGACCCCAATAAGGAAGCTCGTGAAAGATCGATAGCCTCTTTATACCAGGAGGTTCCTCTCCATTCGCCCTCCAAGCCTGAATCCAATCACTTGCCTCCAAATATGATGGTGGTGGATCAAGCTGACCTCCACGTGCAAGATGGTCCAACGGAAGGTATCGAGCATGACCTTCATAAACATTTTTCCTCATATGTTTGGAGTATCGTGCAAGCAATTTCAAACCCGGTCCACAAATGAGACAAGCATGGTACCCACTTGTAACAAGTCCTACATGCGTGCATGAATGTGTTAGTATAAGACATGCATGCGAAAGAGAGTCATAAAAGCATAATCATATATTATACATGTAGAGACACAACCACGTACCTGCGCACTCTCCATATCCTGGGTAGTCATACATGGTCCACATCAAGATACCCCTGACCAAAATATCATTGGTATGTCTAGGAGCTCTAGAAATATCAAAAACCCGCACTCCTCTCCATAATATCTGTAACTCCTCTATCAAAGGCGTTCAAGGCAACTGTGGTAAGTCTACTTCTTCTCATTTAATGTATTGTTCTATTTGTTTTACTACATATTACATGAACTTTATCTAACTCTTGTAAATTGGATCCACAGCAAGCTGCGATGGGTCATCTTCCTACAGATGCAGAGATGTGATGCGCGTTTCGCATAGGAACAAAGCCGTGGTTTATTGAGGAGGAGGCAATGGGAGCGACGGTCGATTGGGCTGAGCTGGCTGCTCGCACGGTATAAGTCTACAGCTACTTGTAATCTCACTTTTTAAATTGTTTTATTCTTTAAAATCCAATATAATTTTCAATTAATATGGTTTCACTCTTAGGGTCAAAGCTCGAGCGTCCCATCACCGGAGGTGAGCGATCACAAGGGACAGGGATCAGGCGCACTTGACGAGGGTCAAGGAGCAGGCGTAGCTCATGAGGACCAAGGATCAGCCCAACAAGATGAGGATGAGGAGGACGGCGATGACGATTCGAATGAGTAGTAGTAGTAGTAGTAGTTTGCATATACTTCGCCATGTATATCGTTTTGTATATCGGCTCATTTGAGCGATTTTGTATCACTCTTTTCGAAAGGGTAATTTTGTAACAAACAATGTTGTATATTTTCGACATGTATATGATTTTGTTGCTCTATCATTTCATTTGAGCGATTCTGTATCACCCTTTTCCCAAGGGAAATTTTGTAATAAAAAACTTTTTTTTATAATTACAAAAAAAAAACATTAGTGGGGCAAAACAGGGCTTGCTATGGCCCTGTTTAGCCCCACTAATGCTTTTTTTTAGTTCTGTTAATCGTCACTATATAGTGATGATTACCAGTGTCACTATATAGCGACGATTACCAGTGTCGCTATATAGCGACGATTACCAGTGTCGCTATATAGCGACGTTTACTAACGTCGCTATATAGCGACGCTTTATAGCGACTGTTATTTTTCATATAGCGACGCTTTATAGCGACTGTTATTTTTCGACGCTTATAACGACGTTTGCGCTCGTTTAAAAAAAAAGTTAGTGTAAAAAATGTCAGTATTTTCGTCGGAAAAGGGCCTATGCCTTATAGTGTGGAGGATTATAAAATGAGTGAATGCCTCGATATGTGAAAATGTAAAAGACACTTGAAAGCCAAGCCTTGCAAAAATGCATGTGCCCCTCGATGGTCACTTGAAAGCCCATCATCCCTCGCTCCCATATGGTGCACAAGGTTTAGATGATATCCTCCCAAATGGCGACAAGGTTAGCTATTGGGGGGAACTACTAGCTATCCATCACCAAAGTACAATGAGCAATCCAAGTTTTCCAAGAAGTGATGTTGGACATCGGGACCCAAACGCTGAGGGCTCTTCATTTGGCAAGATTATTGTCAATAGCTCCTACATTTAGCATGTTGGGGTAAGGCACACCACAATTGAGTCATGAATAATGAGAGAGGGAGTGCGTTCATTATGATTGTTGAAGTGGTCGAATGCTCCAATATTTAGTATATTGGGTAAGGGTCAACCACAATAGCAATGCAATGTGTGCGAAGGGGATTATACGAGATATCAAGATTTCTAAAAGGTAATTTTTCTTAGTTATCCATGCACAGTCAGACATGCTCATGTATGGCCATTTTAGCCTTTGAAATGCCAATACAAGCTTGGTCCCCACTCAGCTAGAGTATTATACATGAGTTGGATTTTCTAAGAAAATTATCTTGTGAGATGGCTATGAAAAGATCCCTTGCCATCTCGTAGGGTAATTTGTGTGGAAAACCCAATCCACCCATAGTACTCTTGATTGAAGACCAAGCTCTCATCGGCATTTAGAATGTTAAAATTGTGATATATGAGCCTGTGTCATTGTGCTCGATTTTTCAAGTTACACACACACACACATGCATACACTTTCAATTCCTTTGATGGAGTAACTTGTCTTTATCTTCATGTGAATGAGATGGTGGTGTGAAGAGAGTGGGAGAGAAGGAAGGAGTCTCACTTGCGGCTTTCTCACATACACAATGGGGGAATACACAGAAAGGTGGAGGCTGAAAACAGTTTTCCTCTTCTTAGTTGTAAAAGCCAAAAGAACTCTAAGTACAAAGGAATAGATGAACCCTATATGTAAACCGAACTCAGCTAACTAAGGTGGCAAACTAACTGAGCCACGAACTAGAGTACATAAAGATAGTTGTCATCCTCATGGGCGGTGTACCAACTGCATCTGCAGCTAACAAGTCGGTGACATTAATGCACAACGATCACCCTGGCATATCACGAGTGGAGCTCGATATCTCAACACTCCCCCTTGACCTCAATCCCAATTCCTGCACACCAAGCAGGTCTCTGAACTTGCACAGCTTCTTTGTGCCCAATCCCTTCGTGAATATGTCAGCTACCTGATCCTCTGTGCTGACATAAACTAGGTCAATAAAACCTACTAGAACCTTCTCCTGCACATAGTGATAATGCACCTCAATGTGCTTTGTTCTAGCATGATAGACTGGGTTATTTGCCAAGTGTATATTGCTCATGTTGTCACAATAAATGACAACTGGCCCATCTGTAGACTGATGCGTATCATAAAGTAGCTTATCCAACCAAGCTACCTCACATCCCCAATCACGAAAAGGAAAAGAGAAAGTAGATCAACCCATGGTTGAAGTGAATGCAGGTCACTCTTATGTGGATGGTGAATCCAGTGGCTGAGAACAGAGCATTGATGATGAGTTGGGTATTCCTTCTGTTGTTACACCTAGAGTAAGGAAGACAAGGGATGTTTTGAGAGCACCTGGTAGTGAGCCTATTTTGCACAGGTCTACCAGAGCTAGGTATCCTGTGGATAAGCTGAAATATGATGGATTTATAGCCATTCACTATGCCTATATGGTCAAAGTAATACAGGAACCAGAACCCACTTCTTTTGAGCAAGCCATGGGAAAAGAAAAATGAGAGAAAGCCATGGATGAAGAAATGGATGCCTTGGAAGCAAGTGCTACATGGGAATTGGTGACTTTGCCTAAAGACAAGAATGCAATTGGCTGCAAGTGGGTTTATAAGATGAAGCACAATGCATATGGTTCTGTGAACAGATACAAGGCAAGATTAGTTGTCAAGGGGTATGCACAGACATATGGCATGAATTATGAAGAAACATTCAGTCTAGTTGCAAGGATGGCAACCGTAAGAGCAGTCATTGCTATGGCTACATCAAAGGGATGGTCTTTACATCAGATGGATGTAAAGAATGCTTTCTTGCATGGTGATTTGCAAGAAGAGGTCTATATGGAGCAGCCACTGGGTTATGTTCATGCTGTTCATCCTAAGTTTGTTTGTAGGTTGAAGAAAGCCTTATATGGCTTGAAGCAAGAACCTAGAGCATGGTCTGACAAGATAGGACAGTATCTTGTCACTATTGGTTTTTAGATTTCCAAGGCATATTTCTCACTTTATGTAAGAAAAATAGAGAAAGGTATTATGCTGCTTGTCATTTATGTTGATGATTTGATCATCACCGGTGATAGTGATGAAAATATCCTTCATGTGAAAATGCTATTGAAGTAGAAGTTTGAGATGAAGGATTTGGGAGAGCTATGTTACTTTTTGGGCATTGAGGTGATTAGATCCAAAAGTGGGATATGGCTCTTGCAAAGGCAGTATGGATTGGACATGCTGTCCAAATATGGGATGATAGGCTGTAAGCCTATTTCAGTTCCTTTGGAGCAGAATGTGAAGCTGAGCACAGATGCAGGTGAGCTTCTGGAAGACCCTACTATGTACAGACGCATAGTAGGAAGTTTGATTTATATGACTATTACCAGGCCAGATTTGAGCTATGCTGTTGGATTGGTAAATCAGTTTATGCTGGCTCTAAGAAAACCGCATTTGGATGCGGCTAGACGCATACTGAGGTATGTGAAGTCCACATTGTAGTATGGACTATTTTATGAGACTGGGGTTCAGATACAGTTGCATGGATACACTGATGCTGATTGGGCTGGTAGTATTTCTGATAGACGATCTAACAGTGGATATGTGTTCTCTTTTGGCAGTGCTGCAGTCACTCGGAGCAGCAAGAAACAGCCTATAGTTGCCTTGTCAAGCACAGAGGCTGAGTATAGGGGTGAAGCAATACTTGCATACCACTATCTGCATTGCTTTGAGGAGACTTTAGAAATTAGAAGAGCAATCAACTCCCCAAAATCACGAAAATTCTCACGGATGGCAATGGATGTTCGAAACTATGCATAATCCTTTCCTAGACCATTCAAGGTCACAGAAACTAAGTCATCATTTTCCATTGGCGACCCACTGAAGTAAGTGCATCTGCAATCTTCTTCACCTTCATGTGGTAGTCATTGATGCTCATATTTTCTCTTTGCACATTATGCAATTCTTGCTTGAGCTGCATTTTCCTGGCTTGCGTATTTGTGCTATACATTTTTGTCAAAGTATCCCATGCCTCCTTTGGCATGCTTGCATCCTGAATATGCACAATCATAGAATCTGAAATACTAATAGACAGCCAGTACATAACTTTTTTGTCTCTCTCATGCCATCCTTTAAATGCCTGTAACTCCTGTTGGTTTGGAACATTAGGAATAACTGGTTCTTGTTCAGCTCCAGTAATGAACTCCCAATAGTCTTTTCCCTAAAGGAAATTCGTCATTCTAAACCTCCATGCTTGGAAGTTATTCTTGTCAAGCTTTTCACTGACAATCTGTGAAAGAGCATCGGACGCCATTACAAAACACTGCAAAATATTCTGTCACTGCAAAAAACACAACTTCTGCCTCACAAGGGCAAATTTGCAAAACTGATGAAAGTGGTATTTGACCACACAATCACTTCCTAGTGACGATTTTGCATCAACAAGCAATAAGAATGATTCTATCACTCCCAATATCTATGCACAGAGGCATACGATGCAATTTTTGCGGTAACTTTTCACTGACATGTAGAATAGTGGTCACACACAGCAAAAACAAGGCGCTTTTTTTAGTGCCTGTGAAAAACTTCCGCCACCTAAACGGGCCCCAAAATGGCCTCAAATCAAAAAAATAATGTCACCGAAATAGCTTTGCCCTCTCCCGCAGCATATATTGCCCTCTCGCCACACCGCAAAGGGCGTCCCAATCTGAGACAGTGCACTCTTGCACTTTTCGACTGTGCTACCTACAGAGATATGCTCCCAAACTCGAAAAAGGAAAGTAACACTGATCCTCTTACTAGGACACCGCGAACTTGGTTTGCTTTCTTGAGCTCCTTACCACGAACCGGGCTCTGATACCATGTGAAGAGAGTGGGAGAGAAGGAAGGAGTCTCACTTACAGCTTTCTCACATACACAATGGGGGAATACACACAAAGGTGGAGGCTGAAAACAGTTTTCCTCTTCTTAGTTGTGAAAGCCAAAAGAACTCTTGTACAAAGGAATAGATGAACCCTATATGTGGGTTTCAAACCAAACTCAGCTAACTAAGGTGGCATAGTAACTGAACCACGAACTAGAGTACATAAAGATAGCTGTCATCCAGCTATTATTCATGGGCGGTGTACCAACCCCATCTGCAACTAACAAGTCGGTGACATAAATGCACAACGGTCACCCTGGCATATCACGAGTGGAGCTCCATATCTCAACAGGTGCAACTTTCCTTGTCCTTTTGTTAGGTGCTTACTTTATTTAGAGAGATTGTATTGATGTGTGTTTACACAATTGGAGTGTGGACTTTTTGTAACATCCACTTCATTAATTTTGGACTATTGCATTGTTCAAATTCATTTTTTGAGATACTTTTGGATTAAAATTGGAAAAAAAAATGCCACTCCTTAAACAAAATATTGAGGCAAAAAGTCTATACTTGTAACTTTTAAAACTTTAAAGAAATCAAAAGTAAAACATTTAATATAATATTGTACCTAAAGTAGAGTTACATCAAAAGCTGGCAAAAAGCAATCTATATTTGTAACTTTTTGAAATGAAAAAAAATCAATATTACATCTAAAGTATAGTTACATTAAAAGCAGTGCTAAAATCTCGAGTATTTTGTAATGATATTAACAAACACCTTCAAATAGTTTCAAGAGAACTCCCAATTATAGTCACTAAAAGATATCCAAATTATAGATTCTGATCTTAGAATGTACCCAATCCTCTACTGACACTTGATCGTCATTGGCTAATATAATTATAACTGCAAAAGAAAAGCAAGGACATGGAGATTCTTTCTTGAAAATTTGTTTATCAAGCCCTTATGGTGGCTGGTTCTTGATCTACAGAAAATCACACGTGGGCCATACCAAGCACTATGATAAGAAAGGATACCAAAATACTCTACCAGATCGTGTCTAGATGTTTTCAAATTCATTTTTACTTATTCACTCTCTCTTATCTTCTCATGCTCCTCCCTCTCTATGCACCTTTGAGCATCAAACTCTACTCTCTCACTATATGTCTCTCACTATATGTCAATGGAGAGTCTTGTCTCCTTCTAGTCCCTCTCTTTGCTTTGTTGTCAGCAATCTATACTAACATATCATTATTTGCTTCCTCCACAACTTCTATGACATGAAATACATCCATCGGTGGAGAGATGATAAAGAAAGTGAGATGGAGGAAGAAAGTGCTTGTAGAAGGATTAGGATAGGAGAATGCTAATGAGAGAGGAGTTACTACTTCTACAATGATGAGTGTGGGAAGTGCAAGCCCAATAAATATTATCTAGGATGAGAGAAAAAGTGCTTTCACCATGATGAGGGCAGAAGAACACTCTAATCGATAGTGTGAAGTGGCAAGTTCCGAATACTATGAAGTGTAGGATTTTAGATAAATCAAATAATTTAAATGAGTTAAGCATTGGGAATCGATAGTGTGAAGTGAAAGATTTCAAATAATTATTATATTCTACTCATCACACATTTAATTTTTCAAAGAATCACATAATTAGACATTCATATAATAAAACAGTGTACATGAAATAAAATATCATACAATTCTAAAGAACCACATCATAAGACATTCATATAATCAAATAATACACTTGAAATAAATATCATGAGCAAATGACTCTCATCTAATAAATGGTGTTTAACATTATAACTTTGTCATAAGACATTGACCATATAACTACATAACACTCATGGAATAAACAACATGAAGATATGCTCCTCATGCATATATACAAAAATAACATCATACATGCATCACAATGGAGTGAACTCTTTTGATGCTTCTTGTGGAGGTTGTGATGTTCTGGGTGTATATTGACTCTCTACTTCTCGTGTAGGATGTGGTGCTTTTAGAGTAGACTGTGTTGCTTCTTTATATGCTACTTCAGTTGCACATTGATCTTTAATGGCAACAATTAGGTCTCAAATAGTCTCATCTCTAAACAATTATAGATCGAGCATTGAGTATTTGAGATTTGAATATTCTTTTGATGAGAACATGTGGCTTCAGTTCGAAAATTTCATTAAAGATAAACATGCAGTTATAGGCAACTCTCCACCACAACTATGCCCATCCTCTTGCTCTAGTACTATTCGTCTTTGGAAAGTTGGACCTAAGTGTTGGCTCTTTCCTACTGCTTTCATAGGAAGAGCAAGGTTCTCTCAGTATGTAGGGTTTTGAGGCTTTTTGTCACCTACAGATATAGTGGGGTTGTCGATTGTAGTATATGTGTAGCTTAGGACCTCGAGTCATGTTCTGGTGAGAGACGTAGGCTTAAGTGTGGTAAGCAAACAAAGTGCATGCATGTGTAAAAGGAACGTGTATCATCATGATTGAGGTAATGAAGGCTTTCGCCTTCATTGGGGGTTGCAGGGTTTAGGAGGAGTTTAAGAGTTAGAAGGAGGTTCCATAGTTACAAGGAGGTTCCAGGGTTTAGAAGGAGATTCCAGGGTTTAGAGAGAGGTTCCAGAGTTTAGAAGAGGTTCCAGGGTTAGCAGGAGGTTCCAAGGTTTAGAAGGAGGTTCCAAGGTTTAGAAGGAGTTGCAGGGTGTAGAAGGAGTTCCAAGGTTTAGAAGGAGTTATAGGGTTTAAAAGGAGGTTCCAAGGTTAGAAGGAGGATCCAAGGTTCAGGGTAAAGTACATGGTGGAGAACTCGTCTCCCTCATAGATCATGGAGTTTTAAGGATTGAGGAACAAAGGGTTTAGGGGGAGCATAGGAGTGGGAGAGGAAGAAGGTGTAAGAGCATGGGGGAAAGAAGAGAGAGGAGGGAGGAGGAGGAGGAGGAGGGAGGAGGAGGGAGGAGGAGAGGGAGAGGGTGGGTTGCAAGGTTAGAGGAGAGGGGAGGAGGAGTTATAAGGTTAGGACATGCTTTTGGACGTCGAGTGCAAGAAAGCATGGACACTTGAGACAAATGCTTGGAATACCAAAGTAGACTCAACACAATGCCCCAAGGAGTGTGGGCTTCATTCCATTATGGGGTATTTATACATGTTGGAGAGCTTCTCTCTCTGCATGTAGGAATTGTAACACATTCTCTCTCTACATGTAGAAGTCGTATGTAGAAGTTGTAACACATTCTCTTTCTACATGTAGAAGTTGTAACACATTCTCTTTCTACATGTAGAAGTCGTGTGTAGAAGTTGTAACACAAAGTTGTAACACATTCTCTTTCTACATGTAGAAGTTGTAACACATTCTCTTTCTACATGTAGAAGTCATATGTAGAAGTTGTAACACATTCTCTTTCTACATAAGTCCATGTTGGCACAGAGTCAACATACTCCCGGATCCATTTTATTACCCATCCTCAGGTTATGGATTATTTTGATTTCAGAGTTGGGATGCCATGTGCGTAATCCAGTCGTTCCTACTGTAATGCTTTTGCACCATACAATTTGTGGTATGTAGTCAAAAAGCTTATCTCCTCTTAAGGAGGGGTAGTCTTTGTGAGTCACCTGCTATGGCATGCTGTTGCAAGGGAGCTGATTTGCTTGAGATTGTTGTTGAAGATGTGTCATCCAACGCTCTAGGCACAATTGGTTTAATAGCTCCTGTCCCCACATTCACCCTGACTACAGTGTCTCGATTCTGGATTGTCACTCTATCAGTTCCCCAGTCATGGAGGACTGATGCTTCCCATAACCAAGGACGTCCCAATAAGATTTGATAGGATTTTTTGGGGAGATCCAAGATTGTGAATTGAAGGGAAAAGCAGACTCCTGCGATCTTTGTGGACACGCCATTCACTATCCCCAAGGGTTTAGCCCATGAATCATCAGCAAGGCGTATGTTGAAATTAGCCTTTTGCATCGGTGGGAGACCCCATTCTTCGTAGAGCTCCTTTGATAGGACATTTACACCTGCTCCACCATCCACTATGGCTTGGACTTCATTATATGCCTTATGGACCAAAGGCACAGTAATGTTGTGTATGTCATCTCTCTCACCCATCTGCACAGGGATATCTTCAATGTCGTTCATAGCTGGAGGGGGATTTGCGAGTTCAACCCATCCTTTGAAACTCTCCCAGAGATTGGGACAATTCCGGAGGAGGATTCCGATGGGAATTGACACAAGGCAACTCAGGATGCTAGAGAGTGCGGCTCCTTCAAGTTGACATGGCGGTACATTCTGTTGTGGAGTCTATTGTTGGAACAAAGGCTCGAGTACAGTATCAATACTTTGTGGGGCCAAGTCATGGATTGGGTCTTGAGCTTGTTTCTCAGCCTCAAATTGAGCTTGTTCATTTTGTACCCATTGTTGAAGTGCCTGAAAATGAGCCTTCTCCACCTCTGCATTTGGATATGGAGCGTCTTTTATTGGAGACTCGGTAGGTTATGTGGATGAGCTCGGCTACTCATTGCTTGGCAGAGGTGGAGACACTTGTGCTTTCTTTTTAAGAAGCCTCTTTGGTTGGATTGGAATGTTAGGGTCCTTGGTGGCCTCTTTCTGTTGGCGTGTAATTACATTTACATGTGATTTTACACTTGCCGGACCTAGACTTTGATGGTCCACCCCAATGATGCTAATGGGGACATTAGGCTTAATTTCTGTTTGTTCTGGGACCTTATTTTTCATGGGACAATCCATACAGGCATGTCCTGTGCCACAATCTCTGTAGAGTGGTTGGAAAGTAGCTGGGCTACCACGATGAGGGCACTTTGCGATCTGGTGATTTTCTCCACAGCCGTAGCATTTGATTGGTGTGCTAGATGTGTAGGGATGTAATTGATTTGCATAAACTGGTATTAGACCCTCTGCACCTTCTACATAGTACACTGGGTACTCTGCTTCATACTCAAATGGCGAGTCTACTTCCTCGGCTTGTAATTGATGTATTGGAACTGCCTGAGGAGCTGGATTTGGTGCTCTTGGATATGGTCGTGGATTCGGATTCCTAAGTAGTTGTGGGACTTGTGTCTGAACGGGAACAAGATTTAGCCTTGGAGCTGGGGACGCTTGTGCAAGTGCCAATTGCCTGTACACTGGCATGGGTGCCGCTTGGTATTGTTGAGGTTGAGGCGGATTGTTGCGCATGTTGAAGATGCAACTGTTCTCATCATGGCTGCCGACGATGCAGATATGGCACCACAACCTTGGCAGTGGATTTGCTTATGCAGTGATCCTGGCTCTGAGGACTGAGCACTCATTTGCTATATGATTTGCCAGGCAGTGTGGACACCAGACATTTTCTCGCCGTGGATATGTTTGAGTTGGCGGCTGAGACAAGTGAAGTTTTTGATCCATGGCCTGCATCATATCTTCTTTCAGCTTCAAGGTCATGGCCTCTAGGTGATCTTCATTTGATATTTCAGCAATGGACTTGGATTTGCCTTTTTTGGAGTGCTTATCTCAGGTACTAGATCTACCGTCATCACTGCTAGTGTCTGAGTCCATCATGCCATCCTCGATGTCAATGGTTGCCGCATGAGCAGCACTGAACGTTTCATAGCTGCTTATCTTTTTCATATCCTTTCGAATTTTCTTTCTGAGTCCTGCAATGAACCATGCCGTGAGGTACTTTGCATTTGGGCATGGGTCACATTTGGCGATTAATCTTTTCATCTTACCCAGGTACATGCGTACATCTTCTCGATGGCCTTATTCGAGCTTGCTAAGTTGGAGAGCAGGATCATCTTGTAGCCTCTCCGTTTGAAAGCATCTTTTAAATTCCGTTTGAAGTAGGCCCCATGTGGCATGCTCTTCCACTAGAAGGTCTAGGTACCATTCAGATGCTTCATCAATTAAGGCCATGGGAAACCAAGCCACCTTGGTTTCATGGGATTGATCGCCACCCGCTTAGCATGCGGCATCAAAATGCTGCAGGAAGCGGGCTGGATCTCCCCTACCATTATATTTGGGAAGTTCCAGTTTTCCCAAGGGGTGTCTGCCATGATTGTTATTATTTCGTCGATTAAAGAAATTGTCAGCTTCTGCATCGAGGTCAATATCCCCATCATTGTCATGATGGCGTCCAACCATGTTGGGTCGTGGAGGAGTTAAAGGGAGTGGTTGAATCTCAGGGGGGGATTCAGGGTAGAGGATTGGCGGGGGTGGTTGTTGCAGCAGAGTTATATGCAGATGAGGCGAGCATTGGAGTTGAAGGCATTGGCCAAAATGTAGCTGCATGTAGATTTGGCGAGATTTGCCAAGGGTGTCTCTGCCACAAGTGCAGGTGTGGATGTATTGTTGTTGGGAGGGTTAGAGTGGTGTTAGTGTGTGGAGGTACTGTCATGTTAATATTGTGCCTAAGATTGTCCCACGTATGTAGGGAAATGTGCTGATGTAGACGGATTGTTAAGCGGAGGTCACGGCGTGAAGATATGAGCGAATATGTGTGAAACGAGGCCCACATGGGGGTGCAAATGAGCAAGTGCTAGGGATGCTGAAATGGTGTGCAATGGGCTGGAAAAATACCCCATAGCATGGTGCTTTCATTTGTGAAATCTGGGTTCAAATGGGGTTCAGTTTGGGTCCCAAACGGATGAGTTACGAGGGGTTAATGTAGGGGTAAAATTGACCTTTTTTGGGAGGGGGGCCTAAGGGTGGTGTGAATGGACTTAAGGTCCAACTGAGGGGTTGGAACCAAGTTTATCTAGTTAGATTAACTATCCTATTTGTCCTATTTGTCTAGTTAGATGCCTAATTGATCAGTTAGGCTACCCTAACCTAGTTAGGGTTAAATTGACCATAGTTAGTTCAACTAACCTAGTTAGGGTAACTAACCAATAGTTAAACTAACCTAGCTAAGGTAAAAACTAACCGAACGTAGGTTAATACTAACCGAACCCTGGTTAATACTAACCTAGGTTAAAACTAACCTCACCTAGCCTAGTTTAACTAACCTAACTGTAGTTAAAACTAACCTAACTAAGGTTAACTTAACCCTAGCGTTAGCTTTAGGTTAGCTTTTTTTTTTTGTGACTCCTGTGGGGGGCATCCCGATGACGATGGCGGGGGGGGGTGTTTTCGCCCAGAGGGGAGGGGAGGGTGGAGGTGCGCGTGAGGAGGGTGCAAGGGCGGGTGAGGGAGGTGGAGGGGAGGAGCGTGTGGAGTGGGGAGTGAGGGACAACATGTAGAAGTTGTAACACATTCTCTTTCTACATGTAGAGGTTGTAACACAAAGTTGTAACACATTCTCTTTCTACATAAGTCCATGTTGGCACAGAGTCAACAGTGAGTCATTGTGCTGCCCATTTTTTTTATATAGATACTAACTTTGCAACTGACCTACCCATCATGTCATACTAAATGTACGTATTGCATAAGATACATAAGATCGAAGTAACACTACAACACCGTGGACACATTTCGATGGTTTGCTATTGATGTTTCATGGGCGCAGGCATAAAAAATGTGGGTATAGCTAGTGGGGATAGGAAGCATTGTTATGAGAGTCAGTATATATCGACTCTATTTCATCAATATATATCGACTAAAATGGAGTCGGTATATACCGACTCTAATATCGATAATTTTTTGTAATATTTCCATACCGACTCTAGTAAAACATTTCTATTCTGACGAAATTATAAAATGTTGTTTGCAATAAGATCCAAAATTATTTTTGCTAATAGGTTTGATGATTTGAAAGATAAAAAGTATAAGACTGTGGACACCAAGTTTGAGATTAAAATGCTCATATAATATTCATGGTGAGCTTAATATACAAATTTGCATAATAGCACCAAAAAAGTGAAAGGGCTAAAGATAAAAAGTCTTGTTGATTATAGAAGAATCAATCCATAAAATGTACATCAAGGCTTCATCTTGATCTAAGTCTCACATGCCAAATGGGTCTATATCTAGCTGTATGGTTAATTGATCACATCATCATCTATTGCACGTCTACCTAGTACTTGATCCTCTAATTCGTCCTCTTCAATAATATTGGGTGTTACTTGATCCTCATCTTCTTTCCCAATATTGTTGTGATCTCCACCTTCCTCCATATTACAATGTCATTATTTCCACCTTCTTCTTGGCCTATATTGTAATCTTCATCTTCTTCCCTAGAGCTATTGGGATTAATTAGATCCATTGGTAGCATCTCCATATCCACATCCCTATCTTTACAATTTTGTCTACTTCAAGAAGCAACTTGGATCACATACCAACACCTTGGATTTGAATGATCTGGATGAAAGATCACCTACACTACAACACCGCAGGCACTTTCTGACATTTTGGTATCGATGTTTCATGGACGCGAGCTAAAAAACATCGGTATGCATGGCGGGGCATGTAAACATTTGAAAAAATATCGGTATATACCAATGCTATGTTTCGTTGGTATATACCGAGATGAAACACAACATCGGTGTATACCAACGTTGTATGAAATTTTTAACTTATGTTATACTGACAGTGTTGGTATATACTGACACTGGCATATACTGATAAAATTACAAAACGTTGTTTGTAAAGTGATTCAAAATTTTTTTTACCTACAAATTTGATGACTTGAAAGATAAAAAATGTAAAAGTGCACACATCAAGTTTGAGATTGAAATGCTCATATATTCATGGTGAAATTAATATAAAAATGTACATAATAGCATTAAAAATGTGGAAGGGCTAAAAATAAAAAGTCTTCTTGATGGTACAAGAATCAATCCATAAGATTTACATCAATGGCTTCATCTTGAGCCAAGTCTTGAGCACCAGGTAGATCTCTTAGAGGGGCCACTATATAAAAACTCCATATAGCACATGCGATTAAGGGGTACTAAAAAAATCCCCTACCTATGGATTTTTATCAACTGTATACACCCCTTCTTTAAATTTTTGGATGATAAAGGTCGAGCTCTACGCTTGCAACATGTGCAAGGACAAATCAATCTCTCTCTTCACCACATCGTGCTCCCAAGCAGTAGCCCCTCATCCGATGAGCTTTTGGATACTCTTTCCATATATACAACTCTAAAAAAAACAACACTTCATCAAGTGGAAGCCTAAATGTGGCATCCCTGACCAAAAACATCTCCCGTTCCCCTCCTTATACCTTGTTTCGTCGGTATATACCGATGACATGCCTTATTTCATTAGTATATACTGACATTTTGTATTTTAAATTTAGTGGTATATATTGATGGTTTTCGTCAGTATATATTGACAAAAGCCAAGGTGAAAAAACCCATAGCGTGGGCTATTTGCATTTGCTTAGTTCGAGCATGGTCTTCTCATAATTGAAATAGATGCTTTTGATAATTTTTGGGGCGATGTCCTCCTAGAATGGACCTCTACTTGGAGAAAAAATATGTGCCTTCAGATCCAACACTTTTCAAGGTGCAGAGCAGAACTATCACACTCGATTGAAAAAGAAATTTTGGCAGTTAAAAGAGCAATTCAAAAACTTGAGCTCTTTATCGTTAATAAAACCTTCATCATCTGCACTAATCACCAAAATTTCAAAACCTTCTGCACCCGCAAGATCGAGAAACAAATTGGTCACGGCCGCCTAGCTTGTTGGTACTAAGAATTTTTTACTATGTATGACTTCAGAGTTGAATGGAAAAAAGGCACCTCTAATGTCCTTCCTGACATGCTTTCACATGAAGGTGCATCCTTTTGGCAAGAAAGGAATGGTGGGCTTCTCCTACCCACAAGTAATGGTCCTGGATAGATATGATGTCTTGTCAAGGTGATTAGACACTGCCTGATGTCCCAGGTAAGACCTTCACCTTATGACAATATGTACATATGATTTCTATGGTGATTAGACACTGCCTAATGTCCCAGGTAAGACCTTCATCTTTAAGTCATTTCACGTTTAAGTCACCTCACCTTTAAGTCACTTCATGTACAAAAGATTCCCACATCAACTAAGTGGAATACAGCTGTGTTGGAACAAATTGATTATTGGTGCTATCCTATGGGAATGGAATAATTAAGTAGAGGATAGTGTGTGAAGGTGTGTGAGCCTAGAGTTAGGTATGTCAGATGACTAGGCTGATTAGGTGTCAATCAGTTGGTGTGATTGACAAGATTATGGGGCTTGGTGGTCAGTTAGATGGAGAGTCTGGTGGTCACCTTGATTGACATAATTAGGGAGAGGATTGTGGATCTGGAGTCACCTACCCAGAGTTCAGAATCTATATGTACATCAACTCACTTTGAATACATGGGATCATTCTGCTTCAACATTGCCTCATTGTCTACATTGATCCCACACGTGGTATCAGAGATATGGAGATGGATCCTTGCAGTTCATGCGCAACTCTTCTCAATCAATATCCATCGACATTCCACCTAGACATTCCACCTATGCAAGAGTGCAAGTTTCATATTATCGCCTTTTTTTGATGTGGCGTACGTTCTCTATGAGAATTGGCGAGTAGAAGGTCTCTGGGCAATACTGCATCGGCCACTTAATGTTATGGTAATGTTCTGAAGGGTTACCTTGCTCAGACAACCTCGAGCTTCTGTATTTTCATCTCAGCAAGATCTGCCCAATTCAAAATTGCGACCAGCAAATTGTCTCGCATGCAAATTAATCCTTGAGTTGGATGTTGTGTTGGTACTGTGTATCAAAAGGTTGTTGTTTTGAGATTTCAAGGGTGACAGTTATGATCTGCTGCATATTGTACAAAGCTCTTAATTCTGAGTTCATCTCCATCTGTGCATCAAGTGACCGATTCTCAGTGGCATATCCTTCTAGAAGGGGCGACATATATCTCTCAGAGCAGAATCAATATGTTAGACAAGTGACGAGTTCTTGATTTTGCAAGTATTCAGATTTACTACTACACAAGGTTCTCAAGTTGTGGCACTATGTTTTGGCACCTGTCAAGACCAACTCGCAAGTATCTATTTCCTGATTGCTGGAAGGAGAGATTATATGAGCGTATGCATCTGTCAATCGAAAAGCTACACGTTCTGGCCTGACATCAATAGTTGACTGATGAAGCTCACCTCTTCTAAAGCTTATTGGAGATCTCTGATGCTTGGTTCAGTAAACGCAATGGTTAGGGCTACGTTTTCTGGTGGTGTGGTGAGAGATTATTGTTTCAATAGTTTTGTTCGAATGCACGAAGCTGAAGAAGGAAATTTGCTATATCAAAAGATGCATCATACTTTCTTGAAGAATTTCAAGAATGAGCACCAGCAAAATGGAGAGGAAACAAAGAAGAGAGAGATGGAATCTAAGGAGCTTGGATCAAACAAGAAGAAAAGGCAACTTTATGAGATCTTCAAAGCACCAAATATTGAAGATTTCATCAAGGGGGACATTGGCCCTACACTCTAGATTAGGATGTGTGATCGAGTCAATAATGGTACTCTGCCATGGATAGTCCATCCAAAAAAGATATGTTTTCTTTGAGTCAGTTGTGTGTGCCAAATTATTCATGTATCAAGTGGTTCTAGTGACACTACCCACTTGAAAACCAAGATTCCTAGGAGTGAGTTATAGGTCGGGAGCATGAATGTAGTGTCCCATCGTCTACTGCTAGAGAAGGAGTGAGTACTAGGTCGGGAGCATCATGTAGTTACCCATGTACTACTGCCGAGGGATGAGGTCATCAATTTGTGGGGGGGAGTGTTGGAACAAATTGATTATTGGTGCTATCCTATGGCAATGGAATAATTAAGTAGAGGACAGTGTGTGAAGGTGTGTGAGCCTAGAGTTAGGTATGTCAGATGACGGCTGATTAGGTGTCAATCAGTTGGTGTGATTGAGAAGATTATGGGGCATGGTGGTCAGTTAGATGGAGAGTCTAGTGGTCACCTTGATTGAGATAATCAGGGAGAGGATTGTGGATCTAGAGTCACCTACCCAGGGTTCAAAATCTATATGCACATCAACTCACTTTGAATACATGGGATCATTGTGCTTCAACATTGCCTCATTGTCTACATTGATCCCACAAGCTGGCCGTTGGACTCTCCCTTCTATATAAGAGCCCCCTTGGCTCAATTGAAGGCAGAGCTTGCATGAGTCTTCAGCCTTGAATATCAATCTACTTCCAGCTTCCTTGCAGCTTTGTTCTCTCCCGAATTTATGTTTTTAGCTCTCTTTGCTCTTTCACCCTTCCCCCTCACTCTTCCTCCTCTTCATCTCAGGCCTCACCTTCGTCTCGCCCCTCCTTTGCTTCGCTCATCTGTCTCCTCTTCATGTACATCTTCTCCCATGCCTGCTAAATATTACTTCTTCACCATCACTTACGAGCTTTTCTTTGCCACAGATGCTTCCTCTTCCCTTTATCTCACATTCCCTCCTACAGCCTATCCTGTTTATGTATGCATGATTCACACTTCATCCCCCAGTTTGATTTTTCCCCTCCTCTTGGTATCATTGTTGGCTCCCGTTCCTCTACTATCTAACGTTGCACTGTATTCTGCATTCTGCTCTATTCTGCTCTTCTTTTGGTAGGGTTAAGGGTTTAGGGTTTAGGGTTTAGGGTTCAAGGTTTAGGGTTTAGGTTTTAGGCCTTGAATATCAAATATGATGCTCTTCCCATGCCAACCGAATGGGAAATGGATTATCAGTCTATTCTTTAGGAAGCCTCTTCCCAATTGCCTACTTTCCAAATTGAAGATGCCCCTTCTAAATCTATGATCAAGCTCCATCCTCACCATAGCCATGGGAAAAAAGTCATGCGTCTCTCTTGCCCCTCTTCTTCCCATGTTTCAATCGCTGGAGCCCTTGAAGAAGTACAATATTTGACATCTGAGAAAGCTACCTCTTCTCAGAGTTTATCACCTGAGAAAGCTAAAGCTATTCATGACTGGATGTCCTCTATGAATACTACCTACTTCCAAGATGATGCAACTCATCAATACAAGCGTACCACAGTGGTCAATCTCCCAGGTCATCACCATACGAATTATGACAATATTACTGCTCCTGAATGCCTTCATCCAATGAACATGGTCCACCCTATCAATTTGCCTCGAGCTAAAGGTTTTCAATCCACTACGGAAGATGGCAAGCTCAAGTCAATTCATACACCTTATGCTTTGGTGGAGACAAATGGTGACATGCTTGTTGAACAACAACAACTCAACTGGTGCTATTCACATAATCTGGCTACACAGGTGTGTTTGGATGCCTGCTATACCGCATTGTATGGTTAACAACTTGTTGTTGGCAAGCTAGACCGAAATATTCAGTCTTTCTACAAGAACTCCAACAGTTGACTACCGATTTTGTTCCTCCTGTGCATACCGCCCTTCTACACAAGTTTTTTCCTCCCTTCTTACCTTCGCCATCCGCAAGTCCTATTAATAATTCCTTCTGCCCCAAAAAAGCTTCTAACCTCATGCTTTGGCCCATCTTTCTTGACTCTCTTGCTAATGAGATCCCACAGCCTGCCGTTGAAATCTCTCCTATGTACTATAATACTTGGCACTGGGACCATCTACTAGAATGGACCAACCCCAATCATTTTGCTAATATTGTCCCACATGCATCAATCCCTTCACCTGATCTTCCACAACAGCTTGCTCCTATGCCTCTGCCACCTCCTCAGCTCCCTCCATAATCTCCTCCTGATTCTCCAAGATCTGCCTCTACTATTGGACTCCCCAGACTCTATATGAGTCAAGGAGTCAAGATTGAACCTATGGAAGAAGATCCGGTGCAAAATCTAGAATCTACCTCAACCAAACAGCAGCAATCCCAGCAGCAGCAACAACCACCATGGCATGGTCGCCGCATAGCCTTCCATGATGCCCTCGGTTCTCAATTTATGTAGGGTGAATTCTAGACTCATTTTACGGTCGGAGATCTCAATGAACAGTCTAATTTACAAAGGCGTTTAATGCATAAGTCATTTCTTGGATATATACTCAATATTGATGCTACTTCCCCCCAAGCAATGAAAGACTTGCTAAAGATCTTTTATGGTCATATGATGTGTTTGGTAGCTATGTATAGATGGAATCCCAGAGATGCTATTGTAGAAACCACAAAAGGATTTACTGGTGTGCTTGGTAATTGTTGGGAATTTCTATCTGATGCTTCTAAAGAGCAGATCTTTCAAAGTGTTGATGGCAACGACCAGCCTAATGCCCCAAACGCATTGATTGCCGCCGCCATCTCCAACCACTTCATGCCCACACTTACTGATGATCGCTCATAGGCTTCTAATGAGTTTTCTACACTGCAACTTCGTGATCTCTTTCAACTCGAAGCTTGTAATGCTCATGCTTAACAATTGATATATAGGACCAGTCTCTTTTATGACACTTATGCTAAGTGCCATTATCTATACAGCCTACCTCATGGGATTGGTGATTCTGTAATGGCTCTTATTGAGGCTCAAACCAAAATTATCAATGTTAATAATATGCCCCATGAAGTCCACAAAACTGTGGAAGATTTTACTTTTGCAAATCTAGAGTATGGATTTGTCATAACATTGGACCTTTTGGAAAAATCGTTTATCTGTGAGAAAGAAATATGCTCTTTTACCTTTCCCTTCCCCTATCACACATTGCCATCAAATATTTTGCACCTTCCTTTCTTTAATGAATAATTCACTAAACCCATCTTATACATAACCTCATGAACTCATTATAAAATACGTTTATCCAACACCTCTATTCAACAATAAAGAATAATACACCTTAGAAAAATTTGGAATGATTGGTTTAGGAATCACAAAAGCACACCCTCGAAGACAAGTTTCAACCGCCAAAATATACGCTGATTTTGTAACATTCTTAGCTCTCAAAACCTTTACATATGAAGACAAGTAAGCACACCCTCGAAGACAAGTTTCAACCACCAAAATATACCAACACCCCATCTTAATCCAATGAGCTGATTTTGTACTATATGGATCATTTCTAACATTCTTAGCTCTCAAAACCTTTACATATGAAGAAAATTTTCATTTTGTACTATGTGGACCACAATTTCCAACATTCTTAGCTCTAGAAACCTTTACATATGGAGAAAATTTTCTCAATACATTGACTTCAAATTTTCATCCTGAGAGTAAGACACAATGGGAAAATCACAATGTGAAGGAACACAATCTTTCTAATCATAAATAAAGGCATGCACCTTTACAAATAAAAAAACTTGTATAACTCAAAATGAAGCATGACTTGTCACAATAATGAAAACAAATATATAAGAGCGTAATGGACGAAATGTTTTTTAAAGCATCAACGTATGCTCAGGATAGTCTTACTTGCTTTTTCTAATATAAAACCCATAATACAAAACCAAAATTTAAATAAAAACAAGAAGACCTCATGAATGATGTTCTAATATGAACACACTTAAGAGATGTTCAAAAGCCCATAAGAGTAGGTAAGACAAAGCCAATGAGCAGCCATGACTCCCTTCCATCCATTCATAACACTATGCCTCTTGTGCTTCTTATTGCACTAGACAGTCTTCTACTTCAATTCCGTATATGACTCCTCTAAACTAGAAAACCCCAATAAAGCAAGACATTTCCCTGATATCTTTCAATGTGCATCACAATGATGAATTGACAATCGAAGAATTGGACCTTGAGATTAACCATCTAGTAGCCGGTTCCCTCAGGATAACTGGAGCTCATTGTGCAGTTTTATCGGGTAAAGCGAATGATTAGAGGCATCGAGGGTGTAACACCCTCGACCTATTCTCAAACCCTAAATAGGTAAGTGGCCGGGGTTGCTCCGTTGAACCCCGGTGCAGAATGGGAGCTCCAAGTGGGCCATTTTTGGTAAGCAAAACTGGCGATGCGAGATGAACTGAAAGCCGGGTTACGGTGCCGAACTGCGCGCTAACCTAGATCCCACAAAGGGTGTTGATTGATTAAGACAGCAAGACGGTGGTCATGGATTTCGAAATCCGCTAAGGAGTGTGTAACAACTCACCTACCAAATCAACTAGCCCCGAAAATGGATGGCGCTGAAGCGTGCGACCTATACCCGACCATCGGGGCGAGTGCGAGGCCTCGATGAGTAGGAGGGCATGGGGGTTGTGGCGCAGCTCTGGGCACGAGCCCGAGTGAAACGGCCCCCAGTGCAGATCTTGGTGGTAGTAGCAAATATTCAAATGAGAACTTTGAAGACCGAAGTGGAGAAAGGTTCCATGTGAACAGCAATCGGACATGGGTTAGTCGATCCTAAGAGATGGGGTAGTCCTATGTCAAGGGCGCACTGCACGCCACGCTTCGAAAGGGAATCGGGTCAATATTCCCGAACCAAGACGTGACGGTGGATAGTAACATGATCGAATCCGAAGACGCCGACGGGGGCCTTGGGAAGAGTTCTCTTTTCTTTTTAACAGCCCGCCCACCCTAAAATCGGATCACCCGAAGATAGGGTCCAGCGGCTGGTAAAGCACCGCATGTCTCGTGGGGTCCGGTGCACCCCCGACGGCCTGTGAAAATCTGGAGGAGCGATTGCCGATCACACCCGATCGTACTCATAACCGCATCAGGTCTCCAAGGTCAACAGCCTCTAGTCGATAGAACAATGTAGGTAAGGGAAGTCGGAAAAAAGGAATCGTAACTTTGGGAAAAGGATTGGCTCTGAGGGCTGGATCTAGGGGTCTGCGAACTGACCTCGGAGGCTGTCGGGGCTCTGTCAGAGCTGCATCAATGGCAAGGGCGGACCTTGACAAAATATGAAGAGGGGAGAGGAGAAGAGTGGAGATGAGGAGAGAGGGCACAGCTAGAGAGCACACCACAAATGACTAACTGTACACTAGAATTAGTTGAAAAAATAGAATATATACAAACCCTTTTAGGGTTAGGGTTAGGGGATCTAACCCTTTCCTTTATAGCACTCTATAAGGTTAGTGCTATGCACATATGATCACGTGATGGTGCTATGCACACATGATCACATGATGTTGAGCATGAACTCTCAACACCTTCCCTCAAGATCAACATCATGAAGTAGGCCTTCCCTCAAGATGATGATTCTGGGGAATCGAAGAAGGACTGAGCATTACATTCCATCACACCCCTTTAATGGGAATGTCCTTCCTCTGCATCAAACCAAGAGCTAGTCGGTGTTTCTCGAATAGCTCTTTACCGAGTGGTTTGGTAAAGATGTCTGCAACATTTTCTTTGCTATCACAATGCTGCAGTGTGATGTCACCAAGTAACACTCTTTCTCTGATGAAGTGCTCTCTGACATCAATGTGCTTTGTTCTGGAGTGATATACTCGATTTTTGGCCAATGCTTGAGCCGATTGATTATCACAGTATATTGTTGTTGGATTTGACTCATCAAAGTAATCTGTTTCTGACAATAGTCTTCTGAGCCATATAGCCTCACATGCACCTGTAGTGAGTGCTCTATATTCTGCTTCAGTCGAAGACAAAGAAACAGTTGGCTGTTTGTTTGACAACCATGATATAGCACCTTGACCAAGGAAGAATGCATATCCCTGTGTCGATCTCCTGGTCTCATGATCTCCAGCATAGTCACTGTCATAGTATCCATGCAACCGTGGATGACTTCCTCTGTATTCTATCCCAAATTGTCTTGTACCTCTTATGTATCTCAAGACTCTTTTGGCTGCATTCCAGTGAGACTGTTTTGGATTTGCCATAAACTGTGCTAGTGAGCTTACTGCATAACAAATATCTGGCCGTGTGATTGTCAGATATATAAGAGATCCAATGAGTTGCCTGTAGTATCTGTCATTGACTGTAGGCTTTTCTGAATCTTTAGTAAGTTTCAAACTCTGTTCCATGGGAGTGGCTGCAATCTTGCAATCTGCCATATGAAACTTCTTCAGGAGACTGTCAACATATTTGAGCTGACTCATGAATGTGCTATCTGAATCTCTCCAGAACTCAATTCCAAGACAATAGTGCATAAGTCCAAGATCTTTCATATCGAACTCTGCAGATAAGTCTTGTTTTAGCTTTCGGATGAAGCTATCCTTGCTTCCTGTCACAATCAGATCATCTACGTACAAAAGTGCAATAGTAATATCTTCCCCTTGAACTTTGTAGTAGAGAGTATGATCTGCATTGGACTTCATGTATCCCAGATCAGCAAAATACTTGTCAATACTGCTGTACCAACTTCTGGGTGCTTGCTTTAAGCCGTAGAGACTTTTCTTGAGATGGCAAACCTTGTTCTCTTGTCCTGGTTCAACATAACCGGCTGGTTGTTGCATGTAGACTTCCTCGTCTAGATAACCATTGAGAAATGCATTCTTGACATCGACCTGATACACATTCCATTTACTGAGTGTCGCTAGTGATATCAAGAACCGTATGGAATCCATCTTTGCTACTGGAGCATAAGTCTCATCATAATCTTGGCCATATTGTTGTGCAAATCCTTTTGCAACTAATCTGGCTTTGTATCTCTGAATACTGCCATCTGTATCGTACTTCACTTTGTATACCCATTTGTTGGCTATGGCCTTCTTTCCTGGTGGAAGGTCGCATAATTCCCAAGTGTTATTTTTATACAAAGCATCTATTTCTTCATTCATTGCAGTTTGCCATTCTGGCTGATCTACTGCGTCTTCGAAGTACACTGGCTCTTCTGTAGCCATGATGGTAGTCATAAGAGCATAGTTGGTGGTTTCCACCTGAATTGCTTTGCCTTTCTGAGCATATGTCAATCTGGCTGGTGGTCTGCTTTCCCTAGTAGACCGTCTGAGCTGCTGTGACGCTGATTGGGGTGTTGCTGGCAATTCTTGCTCTTCTTCATCAACCTGTTCTGTAGATGACTGTGAAGTCGATGCTTCTATCTCCTGTGTAGGTGAGGTTTTCCATTCTGATTCCTCATCGAAGATTACATCTCTGGAGATAATGACTTTGCGGTTGATGGGATCATACAATTTGTATGCTTTACTTTCTTCACTCTAGCCAACCATGATGCATTTGCGTGACTTCGCATCCAATTTCCTACGATGATCATCATGTATGTGGGCATATGCTATGCAACCAAATATGCGGAGATGCCCAATGCGTGGCTTGTGTCCAGTGAATGCTTCATAAGGAGTCATTCCTTGTATCGGTTCGGTAGGAAGCCGATTAAGCAAGTAGTTAGCTGTAGCTATTGCTTCTGCCCAATACTGATTCGGAAGATGCTTTTCACTAAGCATTGCTCTAGCACTGTCTGCTAAAGTCCCATTCTTCCTTTCAGCTATTGCATTTTGCTGAGGAGTATCTGCACATGTGAATTGTCTTCGAATGCCGTGAGTTTTACAAAAGTTCATGAAGGCTGATGACATGTATTCACCTCCTCTGTCTGATCTCATGACCTTGATCTTTCTGCCTGTTTGGTTTTCTACCATGGCTTTGAATTCTTGAAATCTGGCAAACACTTCAGATTTCTCTTTCAGAAAGTAGACCCAACAATATCTGCTGTAGTCGTCGATGAAGGTCAAGTAATAAAGTGAACCATTGATGCTGCGGGTCTGGGCATAACCCCATACATCTGTATGAATTAAATCAAGAATACCTCGTGCACGAGAGGTACTTCTGACAAAGTTGGTTCGCTTTTGTTTGCCGAAGCAGCATGCTTCACAAACCTTTCCAAGAAACTGTAGCTTCGGAATCCCAATTGCCATATTTTGATTCCTTAGATCTAACAAGTACTTGAAGTTGACATGACCATATCTCTTGTGCCATTTTGCAGATAGTGGCATCTATTGCATTTGAGCTGACATGGCATGTTTATCTGGTACTGTAGCTAGCATCCTGTACAAGCGTCCTTCTTTGACACCTTTTGCTACTAGCTGACCTCTTTTGGATTTGTCTCTGATAGTGCATTCATCACCGTCGAAGATGACTTTGTAGTTGTGTTCCGTCATTTGACCTACTGACAAAAGGTTCTTGCTGAGCTTCGGAACATAGAGCACATCTTTGACTAATCCTTTTGTACCAGTGAAATTGTTCATAGGGATAATACCTGTCCCTTGAACCGGATTCGGTGTATTGTTTGCTGTATAGATGACATTCTTTTGACCTTCTAATGGCTTCATTTCTGTGAACCATTCCTGATGATTTGTCATATGAGATGATGCACCGCTGTCGATGTACCAAGGATCCTGTTCCACTTGGTCGACTTGATAACTGAAATCTTCTTTGGGATTGAAATCAGTGTCTTGGTGCATTGTATCAGTCTGATGCAATTCCTCACTTGCAAGAAACATATTTCCATGTTCATTTGCAAAATGATTATGACTAGAATGTCCACCACGATGATTTCCTCTTCCTCGGGAATTCCCTCTGTATTGACCGCCTTGGTCATACTGCTTCTTGCGGCAATCTCTTTCATAGTGTCCAAACTTGTGATAATAGTTGCATTGAATGTTTGACACATTGGTGGATGCATTCCCTCGTCCTTGGAATCTTCCTCTGTTGGAATGATTTCCTCTTTGCTGATTTTGATGTTGCTGAGGATGCTGCTGATGCTGATGCTGATTCTGACTTTGATTTTGACCACTTTTCTGATATGATCTACCTCTGTTTCTGCCTTTGCCTCTGCTTCTGTCTGAAGCGGTGAATGCCTGATCATTAGAATGACCTTTACGTGCTTGAATGGCCTGAGTCCTGAGTTCTTCACCAAGTAGAACTGACTGAAGTTCTTCCAGTGTTGGAATTTGCCGTTGGATGGCAATACTCTGGACTAGATTCTCATATCCTTCTCCTAGTCCATTCAGGATTACTTGAACCATTTCTGCGGGATTCATAGTCTCTCTTGCTGCTGCAAGTTGATTGTTGTAGTCTTTGATGCGGAGTACATAAGCATGACCGGTTTCATTGCTATTGCGGAAACTCTGGTTGATCTGGTTTCTCAAGGTGAGAATCCTGGATGTGTTCTTGGACTCGTAGAGAGCTGCGAACATATCCCATGCTTCTTTTGATGTCTTGACTGTGTTGAGCTGTCCTAGCATGACATCTTGCACATTCTGCTTAATCAGGTGATAGGCATACTTGTCTTTCTTATCCCATTCTGCTTGAGCTCAGGCAATGGCAGGATCTGCTACTGATGCGGAAACTGTTTGTGTGGATGTAGATCCCGATGTAGATCCCGTTGCTGGTGCTGTGACAACAGATGGAGTAGAGCTACTGGTGGCTGGATCGGCCAATGGTCTAGGTATGGATCCATCAACATACTCCCATTTGTCCTGAAGCACAAGAATGGTCTCCATTCGGTATTTCCATGTACCGTAATTGGAGTTGTCTAACTTAGCAGATGCCTCCAGATTGAGGTTGCTAGTCGACATGGTGCAAACAATGTACTCAAAAAAAGTGTCCTGGAAAACTCTGTATGAATCAACTGCAAATACACTGAAGATGCCAAGTGAAATCTCTGTACCGTCGGTGAAGATAGAACTGCAGTAAATAAGATCTGACCTGTGTTACAAGGCTTGTGGCAATTATGCCGGGAATAGCCAAGAGGCTTTACAAGGCTAAAAAATGATGTGCACGATGCCGTGAGATAGCCAAATAGGCTTTACAATGGTGGCATGTGTGTGTGAAATCAAGTGCTATCTGCCCACTGAATCAATCTGCAATGCCTCTGAACTCTGAATTCTGCTCACTGAACTGATGAACGTAAGGTTTCAGGTAATGTAATGATGTGAAATCGGATGTGAGCGTATGGACTGACTCCGAGTAGGTACTAGTCGGGAATTTCGGGCATGGCTCAGATTGGCAACTTGGGGAATTCAAAGCGTCCCCTCTATGGCGATCTAGTCTACTCTGATCTAGATCTAAACCAACCGTCGATCGATGAAAGAACAGCAAATAATTCCTTTTCCTTTATTCTTTTTAAGTGCTGGGTCAGATGCGTCGATGTAGAGGCAAATGTGCGTGAAGGAAGTGGTTTTGTCGGCGAGGCTCAAATGTGAGTGTAACTTGCACCGAAATGTGCGCGTGATGTAACGAGCGCGTAGAGCACGAAAAATCGAGCGACTTTCCTTTTTGGAGCACCCTCAAATTCTTCCTGGATCAAGAGATATGACTTGATCTAGGTGGAGGGGCAAAAGGAGTGCAAATGGTGCTCAATGATGATGTGTCACTGTGAGTCACATGCAGTGATGATGTGGCACTGTGC